>NC_083622.1:29084300-29151800 GCF_963584025.1 Labrus mixtus
GCATCAATAGTTTAGATATCAACTACGTCCATCAGATACTTTCACAGCAAACTGCATCCCAAATGACAAATGTTCCATTTTATAAACATTGTGTAAGTAAATATACTGCGAGGCTTGTCATAGTGTCAGCTCACGGTTTTGATAAAATAACACAACGTAAAGCAAAACATTGCAAGGAAAGAGAGGTGTGGTTCTGTGATAAGTGTCAGGACAGTAGTGAAGTTGGCAATTAGAAGAAAAACTAACAAGGGGATTCATTCTGAAATCTAATGGCACATCAGTAAACTTGTACCAATTGGTTTGTATTTATGGGCAAATACAGCACATCCACAGACACTGGTAAATGTATGTTATTCAGTCAATTTCCTATATTTATAATCCAAAAACAACAGTGCAGGGTCAGCATTATCAGTTTGACTTGGACTGTTGGTCAAGCGAAATATATCACACCTAGCATTAATAACAATTACCAAATTTTAGGTTGGTCTGATCAGCTCCAAAAGATGTCGAGATATGAAGTTAAGGAGTGACAGAATAAGTTACATTCTAAACACTGGGACGAGGTTTCCAGTATGGCAAGAATTTATGATGGACCACCTTGTGGTTTGGTTTGGCTTCTGAATGCCTCAGAATGGAACTGTTACCTCAGCAGTGTGAAGTTAAGAGCAGTCCTGACAAAATGCGTTTTTTCACTCTTGGATTATTTCATTTAAAGGATTTCTGTTGGCCAAAAAATGTAAATTGCTATTTCAGAAGAGGAAAAAAAATAAAAAAAAATAAACTGCTTTTGTTCAGCTGGTGGCCCCTTAAACTAATATTTTGACTACTAAAATGTTTGTGAACCTCTAAATGAGAGCCACTGCTTTAACCCCTTTTGATTTGAGATCATCTAAATGCTGTTCCAGAGAATTTAAGACCAAGAGAAATCATTCTGGAAACATTTTATACATTTTATTTTCTGCATGCTTGGTGCTGGTTTTGGATGCTTTGTTTGAGGCTGGTTGTTTCTAGTGAATGGGGATCTGAGGGTAAAATAAACTGGGTTTGCATGAGTGTGTGAGAGAATGACAGAATATAAGAGTGAGTGTGATTGTGAGACATGTGGGGAGAAAGAGTGAGACACAGAATGAGCAAGTGTGAGAAACAGAGAAGGGAGAGAGTGTGTGAGAAAGATATAGAGACAGAGAGAGGGACCCTTGCTCCATAAAGACGTGAGCAGAATACTGCTGAATGCAGTGAGAGAGGTGATATATAGTTTAGTCAGTAGCAGCGGGTCACGACAAAGCCTTTAACAGTAATGTCCTGGGAGTCGCCTCGCCCAGGGGACCCGCGCTCCATTTTACAGCCAAGCGACTGAGACTGAGACGCTGTGGCATGACAGCTGGAGCAGTAAAGCTGGCCTCTAGTACCATCCATAACATGAAGGAGGCGTAGACGCCGCTGATACCACCACAAAACACCAGGCCCGAGGCCACGCGACAGCTGGTGAGTTAAGAGGGATGAAGAAAAAACGGGCTTGGGAAATGGTAGAAAGTGGCAAATGAGACAAAGGAGAGAGAAAAGAAGAATAAAGATAAGAGATATATTTGCAGCGAAGACTAGCAAAGATGATTTACACCTAAGGAGGAACTTAAATAGTTAAGGGGAAAGGTGGAGGAGTGACAATTTACACATCAAAGGTGCAAAATATGAATGTAAAAATCATCTGTAAATGGTAAATGGTAAAATCTTGTATAGCGCATTTCTGGTCTTCTAACTTCTCAATCCGCATGTCACACCTACACATTCACACACTGATGGTAGAGGTTTCTATGTAAAGGGACCATCAGAAGTAACTAATACCATTCATATACATTCATATGCCACCGCCTAAGCAGTGGGAGCAACTCGGGGTTAAGAGTCTTGACCAAAGGACACATCGGACATGTGGCTGCAGGAGCTAGGGATCGAAGACCCGACCTTCAGGTTAGGAGATGACCGACTCCACCAACTGTCAACAGTCTTTTGAAGTGCTGAAGTGTTTTCTAACTGACCGATAATTTATAATTAAGTAATTGTTTGAGATTCAAAAAGTTACATTTCAAAACATTGTCTCTCGGTTTTGAACCTGGGCTGCCCGCTTGGAGGACTACAGCCTCATTACATGGGGCGCGCACACTAACCACTGCGCCCACCAGCGCTCCCTGTCATATGTTTAGACTTAAAATAGTTTGAAATATAATAAAATGAATTTGACTTTCCCATTAATAAAGAAAAGACAGCCAAACAATCATCACAACCATGAAAAGAAATCAAAGTAAACACCATAGGACTGGGGACTGCGGCCCCTTAAAGAGTTAGCTCACGCATGGCCGTGTTTCTTGGGCAACACACCGACTACCTTCAGACTTCCACATCATTTATTGTGAAGAGAATAGCTGGTGTGCTGCGAGAATGGGCTGGTAGACACTCACTTTACTTCTAAGACGAGAGCCAGAATCCCAGCAGCAATCGGAGCAGCACTGGATGTTCCTGGAAAGTGTGTGACACAGCCATCAGCGATGTTGGTCACAGTGACCTGATGAGAGAACAAGCCAAAGATGCTACAAGATGCAATTATGTAGAAGTAGAATCAGTACATTAAGTGAAAAGATGGATGCAATGTGAGCTGTTCCTTCCAACTCCTTCTCTGAAACGTTTTTCTGTGGGAGGGTTTTTTGGAAAAGAATGCAGCTTTGTAGCAAATCAGGCCAGTTGAGTTCCCACACTAGCAGCTAGTATCAGATTTTTTATCTGTGTTGGAACACGTGCACGGTTTTACAGTGATGATAATTAAAACCCTACTTGTGTCTAGCCTGACCACCTCCTAAATGTGAGGTGGTAAAGGGCAGGAAATCTGAGACAAGGTTTATATCACATTGATCAGATTGGCCTCATGTTTCTGCAGCCCTGGAGTTTGCACTGCGTTTCTTCCTGGCTTTTTTCGTTGCCACCTCCGCCATCAACACCTCTGCTTCTTCCTCTCTCTTTCTCTTCTGCTACAGCCGCGCTTTACCTCCAATTAACACTCGTTTGCTTCCGTGTGTGTGTGTGTGTGTGTGTGTGTGTGTGTGTGTGTGTGTGTGTGTGTGTGTGTGTGTGTGCATGCCCAGAAGTCACCTAGGTCATTTGGCAGGCCTCTATAAATATCACACCAGTGGCTGCTCTTTAACAGGCTTCTCACAGCTAACAGGAGCCAAAGTGCAGGGCTGCTGCATGCACACACACACACACACACACACACACACACACACACACACACACACACACACACACACACACACACACACACACAGAGACCTCATTAATGATAAACACTGTTGTTAGATGTGTTAGGTGGTATATACACACTTACCAGAGGTAGTGAGGATCCCACGCCGGTCCCTGTCAGAGTAACGGCCATCACGCCGGGGCAGGGCTCACCAAAGAAGGCGGGCTTCCCCATTTGGGAGACAGCGCCAATGGCAATATTGTAGATGGAGTTAACATAACCATCTGCGCCGCAGTGGTCACGCATCGTTCCACCATTACCTGCCGCCCACACAAAGATGCTGCCCTTCCCACCTCTGCCCTGAAAACAGATAAACAGACATCAAAGTGAGGAGTGTGATTCATACAGAACGTTTCCATCAGGCGGTCAGCTGAGTGTTCTGAGTGTCACAAAACTATTTATGTGTGAAAATATTTAGACCTGAATAAGGCTCAATGTGGGGTCATTGCTTTTTCATATTTAAATGAATTGAAAAGAGAAACAACAATATGCAGAAGTTTGGAACTGAATGGTAAGCTATAGAACACTTTCTCATTGAGCTCTTGTAAAAAAAAATGAGCGTGAGGGGTTATAAATGGAACACAAAAAGGACCCCTCTCCTTGATGGCTTGCAGTTGTTTGACTAATTTAAGAGAGATTTTAAAGATTCATCATCATTTTGAATGTGCCGCTGGTGTTGTTAGGAGAAGCTGTGTAACTGTTGTCCAAAGCTTTCAGTAACACGGACCCTCCTTTGTTTGATAAAACACAGGGAAATAACCCAAAACTCCTCTCTTTCAAAAACACTTTGTAAGGAGAGTAATATTGTAAACCATTTCAATAGATAAGCATACTTAAAAGCATCGATATTATCCCCACTCTGGACATTTTGTCCTTTAAGTCGCAGCCCCACTGACAGTGTGGATGTCAGCTTTCCATCTGACAGACAGCAGTGTGAATTTGATAATAAAAGCCGTGCCTTGTGGGTTCCTAGCCAAAGGGCTTTCTCTGTCAGGCTGTGCGGCCCGTCCATCTCTGCCCCATCGTCCCGCGGGCCCCAGCTGCAGACGTAGATGTCGATGAAGTGGATGTTGAAGGTCAGCGCTGTGGCCTCCATGGCATCAGTGACAGTGCCGGCCAGCAGTCGGATACCTGGATGGATTGAGATGTACTCAGAGATCAGGATTCCATTGAAGGCTTGGGAAATAATTGAACAGATTATTTTCAGTAGTTTCTTACAGACACAAAGGTTCTGTTTGTTCATGCTGTGGACCTAAATGTGATGACCCAGGTACATACAGTTTAAATAATATATAATCTGTGTTTGCGATATTTAAATACACTTACATTAACTGGCCTGTAGTGGAGTCAGTTTCTGGTGTACTGTTTCTCATGTATCTGTGTTTGAGTGTCATGTTTGCCTGTTTTAGCTTCTTCTGTTTCTTCCTGTTTCCTCAATGATCTGTTTTTGTGTCTGCTTCTGAGATCTCATCATCTGTTTTCTGATGCTGTAAGAATTAAATTTTTGCCTTCTATCTCTGTTTTTGCTAGATTTTCATGCCGCTGCATGTGATTAGTGCAAAAAAATAGTAGTAGCTAGCACTTCCACACTCATTCATGATGGCATTTTCTGCTGCCTAGGGTCCATTCAATAACATCTAATATCCATCCTTTTAGACGTTAAGCGTTGTACAATGTTTATCATTTACCTGGTGTAGTACATGAAAGTGGGATATGTGTGTAAGAGACTCAGCATTTCAGTAATTGATTGATTGATTTATTGATTGAAATTTAAATGCAGAACACATTTTAATATAAATGGGAACAGAAATCAAACAAAGTCATGTTGCAAAATAACTACAGCAACTACAGCTTAAGCTGCCATGCAGTGTTATAATGTGACATGAGTTTTTGGTAATATAACAACGGTGAGAGAGAGCTGAGGTGGTGTTTTCTTCATGCACTTTAATATAATGGATGACACATGTACTTTTTTGTCAGTTGTACAATTGTAGCAAAAAGAGGCAGTAGCTCAGGCTGCAGCACCTTTTACTGGGAACAAATCCACTTGGCACAACAACAACAAGAGAGCAACAGCCAAAAGTGTGAGACTTGTGCTCTAATTGAATGAGCAACACTTCAGTGAAGCTGCTGATGCACTGCTTTGACACATTTAGAAGGAAACTTCAGTGTTATTCATCTGAGTGTTTGCTGGTTAATTAAACTTCAAATCATGATAAAATAAGCTGTATTCACTGCTTTGGGATGTTGTGGTTGTGTTCATTGAGTGCACCAAAACAATGGCCAGTTGTGGAAAGATATGCGCCAACTGTTAAAAGCTGCTGTGATGTCATTATGGAAGGTTAATCCGGCTGCTCATTTGCACCTGTCAAGACGAACATGTTTGAGTCAACAAAGCCAGAATCATATTGAGATGTGTTATTCCTGTGTATTTATCATCCATGTGAAGCACATTGAGCTTACGTGTAATGAAATGGGCTTTATAAATAAACATTCTATTCTATAATAAAAGTCCCCCCCCCCCCCCCATGAGTTCAAGAACGATGTTTTAAGAATTTTTACACATTTCTCTGCTGATCTGTATGCAATGCATTAACACGTGTTTCAAATGAAAAGGCATCCATATAACAAGTGATTCAGTCTTACATGTCGTCCTTCTCTTGAATACCACTCACTTAATGTTTACTGTTCAGACTAAACAAATCTAACAGGACAAAATAAATCCACTGAGATTTTGAACTAAGTTTTCAGAATGAGTCAGAGAGGCAGCGCTTCATCAGTCCACTGTATCAGACAATAAGCACGGCTCTCAGCAGCTCTCAGTGGTTCAACATGCATCTTTCATTTGGGTCCTGCTCCTTCATCTCCCATGTGCTAGATTCTGTTTATGAGTCGGGATAAAAGAGACACAGGAAGGTCAAATTAAAACTAACTGTGGAATAAGATTCCCGGTCTTGCCTCACAATTTATTTTAATTTTTGGTCGATTCTCCTCCAGCTGTGATCAGCCTCTGACAAATGATGGAGGGTCAAGAGTTAAAGATTTCAGGGCAGAGTTCAAATGTCAGAGTTCAGCCCGGGGATTCCTCTATTCATACTCCATGTTTCACACTGATGACACCATAGGATGAGATTGGTTTGGAGGATTGCGACTCTTTTCTAACTGAAAGACATCTTGTACTGCTCATTAACTCGTGTTTTATAGCACCTTTAGCGCACCGTATAAAATCTTTAATTTCACAACACCAAAAAATGGCCTTTCTTATGTAGTCGGTTCTTTCATCCTTTGCAGGTGTTACAGCCAACACTAAAAAAGCCATTACCACAGCTCCCACTAAAAACGGAGCTGTTAAATAGGGTCAGCACGGCTCAATAGAAACCAGCCACTGTGCAGTCTGCTCCGTTCACACAAACTAACAACCTTATACACACATACACATCCACCACATTGTTATGTGCATATGTATAAATTCATCTTACAGTTTTTTGAAATGTCATTCATAACTTATTAGCAAAAAGTATTTGAACAGAGGTATAACTTAATGGTAAATGGACTTGAGCTTGTTTCGCACTTTTTTAGTCTTCTGACGACTCAAAGCACTTTTACACCACATGTCACACCTACACATTCACACACTGAGGGCAGTGGTTTTATGTGAAGAGACCATCCGAAGTAACTAATCCCATTCATACACATTCATACACCGCTGACCAGTCACTACTACAGAATGTTGGCAAAAAAGAGTTTGAATGGTTTACTTCCTGAATGAAGTTAACGCTCAGTGACTCAGTAAGATACTAATGTTTATATACTAAGCATTTGTTCTGCAGAGTACAGTACAGCTGCTTTATAGCACAGATGGAAATAAGTCACTTTACAATAATGTTTTTCTCCCACAAGAGGAGCTACTTAGTAAGAATTATACTAAGAGTGTTTTTGGAAATGCCATGTCACAATCTTGGCCATTGCAATACACCCACAATGCACTGCCACCCACTGTCTAGATGAGGGTGCATTGTTTTCCTCACCTCCGATTCTGGCATTGAAGGCAATGCCCACACCGCAGTAGGAGTTGTTGGCCTCCATGGCAACTTCCCCTGCACACCGGGTGCCGTGGCTGAAACAGAGGGGAAGCAGGATGTTAGCCTCATACTGGGAATGAATATGCAAAGATGGAACGTTTTTTTTGTCACAAATTAGGACAATTACAAAAGTAGCACCCTGATGTGTAGGTTGGTACAGACAAACCCTCAAACCAAGGAGATTATTCTGCTGCTGATTGTATGCCTCAAAAGCAGTTTTCATACACAGCATTGAAAACATTGTAATGTCTTTATCAATATTTGGCACCTAGCCTATGTCAATGTTTGCAATGTACATATCTGATATAATATAACATTGAGTTCCATATTAATCATTGGGCTAATTAATCATGCACTAAGCCCTGCCCCCTTATTTATTTATCATTTCTGAGCATGTTAAGCTTTCAGTTCTCACAAGGCAGAATGACCTGTTTACAATGATGACAGCAGCATATTATCCACGCCGGACATCATTCATCATTTAATTTTACACAGAGTTGGACACAAGCAGACATTTTACAGCCTATCATCTAATGGATAACTGGTTTGGTAATTAAGCCATTGTTATCTCAATAAATGTATTGAGAAATGTTGTCTCTGGCTAACAATATTGTTATAGGAAAACAGATATAACAGATATCACCTGTTCTCCTCATTCCTGACAGGCATGGGATCATGAGACAGACCATGTGAAGCACACAGGTCAAAACTGGCGAGGGCCTCCTGTAATTCAGACAGAAAAAACAAATAAAGCACGTTGTGACATCACGCTTCTCTCATCTGGAAACATCAGAGTGACAAGACAGGAAACGAAGGAATCCCATGGAAAACTCTTGAAACAGGCACTTGAATTAGTCTGTCAACATTTCTCTTCTGACTGATGGCAGCCGCTGTCACTAAAGGGACGCCTGTGACTGCAGCTGAGACTATTCCTGCCTCATAAAAGTGAACATGTTTGAATGGCTTGTTTGCCAGTTTATATAGGCATAACTGGAGGAGGATGTCTTGGCAGCAAACAGTACAAGAGCAATTATGTATCTCTCTCTCGCTCTCTCTCTCTCTCTCTCTCTCTCTCTCTCCCTCCAGCCAGGCTTATCCCTGCCAGACAATCTGCTCTGACAAAGTACAAGTTGGCCTGTTTGCTTCGAACTGCCTATAGGATTATATATGACAAGGCATGAGCAAACAACACTGCCACTCCACATATGCTTCACGGATAGCCAGACTAACACCAACCTAACAGAATCAAACAGCTTTATCACTACAGGAAAAATCGATTATCTCAGGTAATTTTTACGTAATAAAAATGTTGGACATTTAAGAGAAAATCAATACACAGAATTCAGTCCAATGAAAACCCTCATATGCTTGTATACCAGCAATGATGGAAAACTGTAATCATATAACAAGACAGCTGAATCAGAAACAATATTAGATACCTACCCCTTAATCTCGTACATGAGATTTCTCAATCTGATTTGTTCTGCTTTTAGTTAAAAAAATAGATTTAAAGTCCACTTACAAAGTTTTTCTTCAGGTCCTTGTTTGTGTGATCTATACCTGGAAATGGAAAAGACAGTACGTTGTTAGCATGCCAAAAAAACAAATCATGATATAGGAAGTTAACATAAGGAGGAAAGTGAATTAATTTGTTTGCTTGAGACAAAGAAATACAAAATAATGTCTGTTCGATGTTCAGGTGACATGAAATGAGATCACACCTAAGTAAATGGATTGTTTCATTATTTTCATGGAAGGGGCTATTTTCAGTCATTCCTGCTTGCAGTGTGGTAGACAGGTCATTAAAACTTCAGAGTTTTTGAGTGCCTTACTAATTGGTGTAATTAATTTGCCAAACTGTACCAGCAGAGTCTAATTTCTAAAGCAACTTTAGTCAAGTTTCGGGCTTTGCTGTATGAGCTTTTGCACATGACTAATGGATTAGTGAAAGTGAAATATCTACACCCACAAATCTTAATTTTTCATTCCCCCCCCTTCCTTTAGTTCATACCTTTTCCTACATGTTTTTATTATCCTTGCTTTCCACATCAGTTGCCTACCCCCTCCCAATCCTACCCCTCTCCTCACCCAAACTACCCCCACCACCACCTCCTACGCCTCCTCCATCTCTGCTGCATCAGGGCTCCTGTGGTCTCAGCGAGAGACAAACGAATGAGGGCCCCAGGAGGGCCGCGCCTGCTCCGCTACACATCACTCACTCTCTCTTTCTCAATCACACACACACACGGGACCCGCCAGCCTTTGTCCCGAGCTCACAGTGCCTCCGGGTTGTCATGGAAACCTGCAGGCGGTTTTGCCGTTAAGGCCTGATTGTGTTCAGCTCAGGCGGGATGGAGCCCTGGGTTGGTGAAGCCTCATTGGAGCCTGCCATGCCATGCCATGCTGTGCCTAGCCACGCCAGGTCAAACTGCAATGTTCTCATACAGAACTACTGATGCTTCTTTCTCCACTTCATCCAGCAACAGAGACATTTCTTGTGCTGCAGGTAGGTTGGTTTAATTTTGTCATTCAAAGAAAAATAATCTAAAAAGTCAGATCTGTATTTTAACCCTGTTATTAGCAGATTTGATAAAGCTTAATCCCAAATCAGTGATGCAGTTGTTGTCACTGATAACGCCAATGAAGGTGTATGAAGGCTGTAAACAGCCATGTTAACTTCTCTGAAAAATTGTGTAACCAATCACGTGTTTTTTTAAATGCCAGCAATGAGCTTCACCTCAAAAGAAGTCAGTGAACATTATGTTCAAAGCAAACTGCTTGTGAAACAGGTACATTTTAGACAGCTTCTGAGCTCTGCACAAGACAAGAACTAGCCAATAAACAAACACAGCCAACTGGGCTAAGTAGAAGCCACACCACGCTGCAAGTACATCCATTTGTAAGTTTGTAAGCACTACTGAATTTGATGATGAATTCAAGTTGTATGTTTTAACACTTTTTTTCACAGCCTGTATCATCAGGTGAAAAAAAGCAAACTGAGAAAGTGCCTACCACTTAGTGATTAAACTACTTCCTTTTGTGTGTTTTTTGTATCCGCTGTAATTTCTAAGAAGAAATGGTAAAAAGAAGCTTCTTATGATACTGAGACTATTCCACTAGAAGTTTTCTTTTTCTCAGGGGAACAAATGTGTTGTGTTGATGTTTTGAGAAAGAACTCTCTGGCCAACTTTCCTTCTTGTCTAAGCGAAGTTGAATTGAAGAACACATGGCAAAGTCAGGATGCTGAATATGTCTTCTGTGTTCTTATTTAAAGTGTGGGTAATACAGCTGTATTGATCAACACGAGGTCTTCTTATGGAGAAAAAAATATTCATAATTAAAATTCCCTTTATGTTGATCTACTATCCTTTCATGATCCCAACACTTACAACAGTAACCCTAAAATAATGTGTTGGTTAAAAGCAAGAAAAGTCAAGATGATTTTTAGAATAAATAAAAAAATAAACAAAAAACGCTTGTTGGATACAGTTAAGGTAGTTGAGCACATGCATCTGATCTCACAATTATTGGCGACAACTTTTTAGTCTTTATAAATGAAAAGTTTATTCCTGAATATATAATAAAAGTGTCTTTTAGAATGGACATGTCTAACAGACTCAGCCTGCCATTCTACACAAACGACTCTATGGGTATTTGAAAAGGGAGGCTTTTCTGCATAAAGAGCTTATTTATGTTGCAACTGAATAATAACAAATACACCTCAACACTCACCTAGCTCGTGTCTTTCTATGTGTGTGTGTGTGTGTGTGTGTGTGTGTGTGTGTGTGTGTGTGTGTGTGTGTGTGTGTGTAAGAAGCTGAGAAAAATAAACAATTACAAACAGTCACACCTGCGTTTATAAAGTGACACCTTCATTTTTCTGTTTGGGATGGAGATATCTTTGTGAATCATTGTCAGGCTGTAGTATCCAAACCCTCCTCTGACTGAGTCCGTGTCACTCTCTTACTGCTCACATGTGTTTTGGAAATAGTGATGACTTGTGATGTGTTGTAGATTTGTGTTATACAAATAAGTTAATGGCAGGAAATGGCAAAAGTGAATTTGAAGCTAAATGAGAAACAATTGTCAAAATGAACAAATTAATTCAGCAGCTTTGTCCACAGTTTTCACAAATATATTCTCTAGCGGAAATTTTAAGTGGCATGTAGCTGTCATATGATCTGAGTACCAATGGAAGGTCTTGCTGGTTTAACAGCTGTGTGCACAGATGTGTAGTTGAATCAGGTTTGACATGTTACACAGCATTAGCATGTTCTCAGAGCCTACAGTGTGTGTCACAAGGGTCAATGTGAGCATCAAAATACAGAGACATCAAGTATTTATAAGGCTGATATGAGTGGAAAAAGAAGTCAGTCTCAGGTAGCAACATACTGCCATATATACAGCTATAAACATACTCCAACACAGTCCAAGGTCTTCTGAGTGTGAAAGTAGAAAGCCACGTCCCACAGTTAGATGAAACACTGTAGGTGGTGGAGCCAATGCAAAACCTTCCATGAATACAAATGCTTTGAACCTGGCTGCCCCCTTCTAGATTGTGATTGTGCAGGTGTGTGTGTGCCTGCGTTTGCTGCTCTGCATGTGTGTCAGCATTCAGCGGCAGCAGCTGCACTCTATCTCCTTGCTCCGGCAGCATTCACGCTGGTCCTCAGGGTCAAACACACACACACAAATCAGACACAGAGATGTGTCGGAGGCCATTTTGAGCCGACGCTGAGTCGTGCCTGAGCCGCTGCTGAGAAAATGAGCCAACATCACTTCAGAGGAGGCCCCAGCTACACCTGAGGCCCCCCAGCTGGCTCTCGCCGCTTAGCTCTCCTCGTTACTGTACAGAAGAAAAAAAGAAGCAAAAGTCAACAGGCTGCCTCTGTCACTGACAGGTTTAGGACGAGGGCTGAGACATATACCGATATTTCTGTAACGAAGCTGTACACTGCTGATAATTTCATTTGCAAGTGTGAAAAGAAAAGGAAAGGTGTACGTGTGAGTGAGAGAGAGCTGCAGAGTGACAGGGGTGTGTATCACCACCCGCCAAGGGTGAGACTTCCTGGCCCTACACCTCCGTCTCATTAATCAGCTCGGTATTTAAGAAGGGCTGGAGTGGACACTTGCCTGTAATTAGCTGGCTTTGTCAAGGATGTGTGTGTATGTGTGTGTTTAAAAAGTGAATGGCAAAGAGAAATCTTTGGGGGGGGGGGGCTGTTTGATGAGTGATACAGGGTGGAAGGTTTGAGTTGGAAGGATGTAGAAGTAGCGTGGGTGATGGAAAGCCTGGCACAGGGAGGAAAGAAGAAGAGGACATGAGTGAAAAGAAGAAGACAAGTTGGAGGAAGAAGAGGAAGGGAGAAAGGGAACTGTTTAGAGTGGTGGGGGGGAGGTGAGGGAAAAAAAAGATGAAATGAAAAATGAAAGGAGGCAGATAAGAGGAGACTGAAGGGAAATGACAGCAAGGATAAGATGCAAAGAGAGACAGGGACAGCTCAGAGGGGAGGTGGGGATGGAAAAGAGGTTGACTTCTAAAGTGGGACATTAGTATTCAAGCGGCATGCATTCACTGCCCCCTCACCACACCCCGCTGCCCCGTCTGCCCAGCGGCCAGCTCTCCTTCTGAGGTGGACGCAGACACAGAGCTGGAGGTGGCAGAGGAAATGTGTGTGTGTTTGTGTGTTGGCACTTAAGTTGGTCACAAACCAAAACGCATCCTTCAATGGAGATTTCCACTTTAGAGAAATATCTTTATTTTCCCATCTTGTGTGGGTTTAGTGTGCTTTCAGCTACAACCTCACTCTTATTACCTTTAAAATTGATAATCAAAGTTTTACATCAAAGTTAAAACATTTTCTGTCAGTGGGAATGATTTGAAAATTCTTGTAAGTCAACACAAGTGCAAATCTGTAAAGTAGCACACGCCTACATACGCAGATAGTGATCCAAGGAGGGTAGACATACAGTAGAGCAACAGGAAGGAAGTGAGAAAAAACTGTAAGACTAACTACCCTGGCAACAGTGCAGTGAATGATTGAATCATATAACTGAGGCAGGGAGGCCAGTGTGGATAAAAAAATGGCATTTGTAGACGCAATTCCTAAATGAGTACATATACAATTAACTTATTCATTTGTATTAGAGTAGTATAGTAGAGTTAGTATTTTAATTAAAAAAATATCAAAACATAAGGGTTGTGTCCAATGGATAACCCTTGTACAAATCTTTTTCAGTAGCAAATCTTTGTGTGTCCATCTATTGCAGTTTTGTACAATAATTGACAGTTTGGGTATTTAATGGACAATAAACACATTCCCTTCAACAGATTCTGCTTCAGTATAAACAGTTTCCACTAGGACAGCAGTTCTTACAGAGTTACAAAATAGTCAAAAACCTGTATGAGTTTTGTGCCACAGTTACTCAGGTATAACATTAAGGTAGTTAGGCAGAGAGTACATGTGCAGATTCATATTAAATAGTAAATGGACTTGTACCTGTAATGCCATTTTCTAGTCTTCTGACTACTCAAAGCACTTTTACACTGCAGGTCACATCCACACATTCATACCCATTCACACACTGATGGTAGAGGCTGCTGAGTAAAGAGTCCATCAGTATTAACTCATCCATTCATACACATTCACACACTGATGGTAGAGGCTGCTGAGTAAAGAGTCCATCAGTATTAACTCATCCATTCATACACATTCACACACTGATGGTAGAGGCTGCTGAGTAAAGAGTCCATCAGTATTAACTCATCGATTCATTCACATTCACACACTGATGGTAGAGGCTGCTGAGTAAAGAGTCCATCAGTATTAACTCATCCATTCATACACATTCACACACTGATGGTAGAGGCTGCTGTGTAAAGAGTCCATCGGTATTAACTCATCCATTCATACACAGTCACACACTGATGGTAGAGGCTGCTGAGTAAAGAGTCCATCGGTATTAACTCATCCATTCATACACATTCACACACCACAGATGAAGCAGTGGGAGCTACTTGGGATTAAGGGTCCGCCCAAGGACACATTGGACATGTAGCTGCAGGAGTTGGGGATGGAACCCCTGACCTTCCGGTTGAGAAACGACCGACTCTACCACTGAGCCACAGCCGCCCCTACTGAAAGACTCCTCTCTCTTGCCCCTATCTTCAACCTAGCATCCATTGTATGTCAAAAATCAAATCCTCTTGTTGCAATTCAATACAGTACTTAATGGCTCCAATAGTACAGTTCTGATTTTCTTTTGTAATACTTTCATGTCTTTAATAGCTTTTAAATGTATAAATCTGTGTTTCTTGCTTTTTTGGAATAGAACACTAAATAAATATATACAACAACAGACCACTGTTCATATGTAGAAACACATAACATCGAGAAAGTCTCCTGATAAGGGAGTCCAATGTTTTACAATAATTGGCAGTGTTTGACACTCAACGCTTTGTTGTTTTTGTCTATTTATGTGATAGTTTCAAAATTACATTTTTGAAAAGATTTTTAAATTGTTTGGACTGCAAAGTTTAATTTGCAGAAGATTTGATGATGTTTCAAATCATTTTAGTGATAGGTTTGCTTTCAGAAATCATCAGAAACAAACAGTCAATTCCTCACAGCTCCCTGATGCAGCAAGTACAAGTTCTTTTTTCTTCCTGCTAAACTCCTTCTCTGGTCTCCTCCACTGCTTTGCTCTCATTTGACTAATTATATTCACAGAGACTGGTGTTGACAAATTCATTTTGAAATCCATTAGTCCTGTGGCGTTGTTTAAACAATGTGCACGTTAATGTCCATTGCTTTAATACCCCTGATTCACATTCTAATAGCCGTCTGATAAATCAGGTTATCTGCGACACCTTCTACACGCCGTGAAGAGCGGAAATTAGAGAATTATTAACTATCTGTGGTGTTCTGTCGTGTCCGGGTGTGCTAGGAAGAAGAGGAGAGGTGATGACGGGGGGGGGGGGGGGGGGGGGGGGGAGAGACACACAATGATGGAGACAGAGCAGAAGAATTAGAGGGATGAGTGAGGTTAAAAAGAGACCAGAGGGAAAAACAGAGTGAGAAAGAGATAACAAGGAACACAAAGAGCCGTAGGACAAAGTGACAGTAACTGGAGCTGAGAGTAAAACAAACATTAAAGAAGAGGGACTGAGGGCAGAAACAGAAGAACATACTGTACAGAGGGAAACAAGTAGATGATCAGTTAAAAACAGTGTGTAATAAACATTCTTTTTAAGCCCCTCCATTGATCCTTCCTTTTCTATATGTTATATATCACAATATCTTTTGACCAGCAACATGACTTATAATGAGTTGTCATTTCAAATGTTCTGACATCTCACCCATAGGAGCAGGTACAAGAGACAGATTTAGCATAGTTGAATGATACATTATTACATTAACTACTTTTCATAAGGCATTTAGAGTAACTTATAGTACATCTCTGGATAGCTGAAAGGTTGACAATATAAGTCTTTTTGTTTAATTGTGACCATGACAGTATAACCAGGAGGATTACATTGGTCGATTAACAGAGTTATGTGTGCATACAGATATTTAGCCATCAACAGTGTTTGCTTCTTACGTTACATCATATTCCAAAAAAGGTTGAGACAGGTTAAACTATTTTGCTGGAGGACCAATCATTGTGCCTCTAGTAGTGTCCAGGCGTGTCATTTGAATGAATGAGGGGGCTGAGCTCTAAAGTCTGTCCAAATATCTTAAATCCACTGGTAAAAAAAGACACATCATGTGTGTTTTTCCTTTCCACAATTGTTCCTCCTGCTCTCTGAGTGGATCAACCTGATGATGATCTCAACATCCCCACTACCTCCTCAGTCTGTTTCAGCAGTTCCACCTCCTACCTCCTCCAATCTCTTGCCCCCCCATCTTCAACCAAGTCTTAACTGTTTCTCCTACTCATATCTCTCTTCCTGCTGTCCCTCCTCCCTCCTCCTTCCCCCTCTATAACAGAAGGAGAGAGTGTGTTGGTGTCAGTAGCCCTGCCTGTGGTGCTCGCTGGAGAGTGTGGATTAGACACACAGTCCTGATTAGCTACTTGTTTACCTACCAGCTCCACCACTACCCTGACCACAGGCCTTCAAGGGCAACACCAGTTGATCATCTCCCAACACACACCAAAGCACACACACACACCCACACACACAAAAAACAGCAAGTAGACGTCTCGAGCCATTCTTCTGTGAGTGCGCATGTGTGCTGTGTGTGCCATCGTGCCCCCATTGAGTCGCCCACCATGGCACAGGGCTCTTAATTAAGAGGAGTGTGTGTGTGTGTTCTGGGGGCGGAGCAGCTGGCAGGAGGCACTTGGGCCAGAGAACATCTGCAGGAGGCCGCATTACACACACGCCTGCACATAAAATCACAACATACATAGAGAGAGAAAGCCACCTATAAACACATTCACAGCACACACATCACCACTTGGCAACCCGCACCCCTGAGAACGCAGAAAAATACTTGCAAGTACACACTCACAAACCCGTTGGATGCTGTCATCGCCACTACCACCACACCAGTGGGATTGTCACCATAGCAACCCAGGACTGGTCATGTCACCCAGGTTTTGTGTGATGGGTGACTGCAAGAGAAAGTGAGAGATAGGCAGGCGATAAAAAGAGCAAAAGACAAAGACAGAGCGCGAGGGGCATCAAATACCCTCCACAATGCACGCTTCAGTCCTGAAACAAAAGGGCAAACTGAGAGAGAGAGAGAGAGAGAGAGAGAGAGAGAGAGAGAGAGTCCAAAGGCATCTCATCCCATGGGCAGCTCTGGATGTGAGGAGGTCAGCGGCTTAGAGGACTTCAGACGCACCACAGGGCCCTCAGAAGTCAGTCTCTTTTTTCAATAAGTCAAGAGGAGCTATATAGTTGTGTAACACACACACAGAGGCACACACACTTAAACACAGGCACATATGTGATGTCATCAAGAGGTGGAGAGGGATTATGCTATGGGGGAAAAGGCTACACCTGAGGGTGAAGGATTTAAGGATCATATGAGCCTTAGAGAGTTTTCTTTATCTCCTGCTGTTATCTGTGTTAGCTCTTGTAAAGTGTGAAAATACCTTTTACAACATTTAGAAAAAAAGAAATGCACATAAAAACATGAATAGAGAGGGTAATATTCACCAATTCACATTCAACCTTCCTCAAATTATTACTTGACATGAGTCAAGCATTTATTCATCTTTTATTATGTTTGTCATGTCATCCTTGTTTTTAGAAATGAACTAACTCTGGGCGTCAGGAAGTAACTTCCTTTAAGACAGCATGAAAGGTATCATGAGAATAATACTTTGATGGTTGTATTCTATCAAATGGATACTAGTCAGCTTGTATTTGTGCAGCAGATAGGTCTCTATGTGAGAACTGAGTTAAGTGGATGATCCCAAATCATCTGGCTGCTCTAACTCAACTTTTGGGCCTCTGGCTGAACGATTGTTATGTTTTCCTTTTTGATATAGTAAAAATAAAACATGAGTTAAATGATCAAAAATCCTGGACTGCCACATTTAAACTATCTGTTGCTTTAAATTGCAGTATATCTATTGCTCTAATTTTGAGAATATTGGAAATACCAATACTATATTAAACTGAGAAGAGCTTAACTGGTGTCTGAACCTTCGTCCCGCATGGAAAAGTTAAAGTTAACACGTGCAACCAACCAATCATCCAGACTATGTCCGTTTACAGTGACTGTTCCAGGGTTTTCACTATTAATGCTATAATGATGTTTAAAGACTGGACATTGATTACATTTGAATCAGTCAATGATGGTGTTTTGTTACATAACAGTGATAAGGGTTTATAAGCTGCTAGTTAATAGTGTTATTTAAAGGTGCACTGTGGAGTTTTGGTAGAGAAATGTGAAAGTTGGAGAAATGTACAGATTCTGTGGTATATGTTCATAACTCTAAACACAAACTGTCCTTAGAGGAAAATTTGGTCCCTGGATCATTGTTTGAAGATAAAATGCTACGCGAGAAGTTATGGTGGTGGGCTGCAACAGTTGGAACCGTAACTCTCCTGGTAGATTTTTAGCTCTAAACAGAGTTCCAGGGACCCATTTTTTCCTTTGAGTAAAGTTTGTGTATTTAGTTCAGAAAATAAAGAATAGAATTGTTTCACTTCTCCAACTTTCAAATTTCACAACCAAATCTCCATAGTGCACCTTTCAGGAGTCATTTAGAAGTGTGAGCGATCTCTTTTTCACAAAAAGCTAAATGTTGGTAGTGAGGAAGGCAAAGGTTGATAAAAGTCAACTCTGTCTACTGAAGGTAAAAGGTCAAAAGCAGCAGTATAATCCATCGAGTCTCTCACTGTACATGAGTTGAAAAAGGTCTGTAACCACAAACACATGCATATGTCTGCAGCATTTCTACAGGCTTCAATAGCCTGTGTATTAATGTCTCAGCATGTGGCAATGAGTGAGCGTGCATAACCTTTAGTCTCTGCCCCATGTGGATACAAACGCATGCGATTCTTTTTTTATGTTCATGACTGTTTGTGTGTGTGTGTGTGTGTGTGTGTGTGTGTGTGTGTGTGTGTGTGTGTGTGTGTGTATGTGTGTGGGAGTGTGTGAAAGAGATGTTGTGTGACATAAGATTTATGCATATTCATTAATCAATATTTTTGCTCCTTGGGCTGTTCGATACAGAATCGATTTGCAGCCAGAGCCTAGAGCGTACGTGCTTGACCCTTGACCCCAATAAAACAATAATATGCCTCCATAAAAAAACAATGTGTCCCCAGACTGTACAGACTGGGCAAGAAGCTATTGAACTGAAGCAGAAAGCCACGCTAGTCCAGACCATTACGACAAAGACTAAGTGTTTGGAGCATTTGAGTTCATTTTCCTTTTTCTAGGACCAGACTAAAACAGTTGAGTCGTCGCCTCACAACTGGAAGGTCGTGGGTTCGATCCCCAGCTGATCCACATCTGATGTGTCCTTGGGCAAGACACTTAACCCTGAATTGCTCCCCCTGCTTCAGTGGCGGTGTATGAATGGGATTAGTAACTTCTGATGGATGATACTTCATAGAGATCACTACCATCAGTGTGTGAAAGGGTATGAATGTGTAGGTGTGACAGGTGGTGTAAAAGCGCTTTGAGTAGTCGGAAGACTAGAAAAGCGCTATATAAGCTCAAGTCCATTTACCTTAAGTATAATAGTTTAATCAACTTTTTGCTAACAACAACTTTTAATTCATATAGTGGGTTTGATTAGAACCACAAGATTAAAATGGAAAGACAATCTGAGAGGTTTTAAACCAAACCAGAAAGTTCAACTAGCATAGTCCGTTAGCATAAACCTTACAGATGACCATGGATCTGATCTGGGGTAAGAAGACATCCTCTTTGTAATGTCTATCAGCTATATTACTTACTAAGGTGAGTGTAAATGATACTACTTCTTAAAGTTCAAGCTTTACTCAAAATATTTTGACATAGTCTGGGACATTCAAGCTGCAAGAAGAGAACGAGGAAGTGTCTCAACATGAGCAGTTCAAGTGAAACTTGTGAAGAAGAACATTTGTTTGCAACTACAACTAAACCAGCACAGTAAGAGTGAGGAAATGAACACATTGTATGATTAATTTACACACTCTACACACATAGAAGATCATAAACACATGCATAATGTGTTTGTGAGCCAGTGCATGCATGATGGTGTGTGAGAAATATAGCAATGAAAACATACTCTGGTTCCAGGCAAATTCCGCATTAATGATGGACTGAGATTAGCTCTTGTGGTGGGATCAAATACTCTGTCTGCTAAATAATGTAGAGTACTGGGCCAATGACAGTCCCTTATGGATCAGAGAAGGAAGCCTAATGTATAGCAGGTACTGAAAGTATGTCAGCAACCACTGAGTAATACTCTGGGGCTGGTGGAAGGATCACTGCCAATAAATACAGTAAGTGTGTGTGTGTGTGTGTGTGTGTGTGTGTGTGTGTGTGTGTGTGTGTGTGTTTGAGCAATTCTGCATGAGCATATTTGAGGTTGTGTGAGACCAATAGTGCATGTGCATATGAGCGTGCACGTGTGTTTGTGACTGTCTGCAATGTGTCATTCATCAATAATGTACAGCTCTTGGTTCTCCCCTCTTCAAAGCTAGTGATGCTCTGCTGTTCCACATAATTAACTCTGGTTCTAACACGCACACTAACAGAGATATATATAGTTAGGTATAAAAAACTGATAGATATGCAGATATAAATGCAAACTCTTACCCATCCACAAAAAATCTTCAACAGAAAAATGGTCCCAAACTCTTTTTTTACTGTATGATTTCAATAGAAAATGTATGAGATGTAGATGTAAAATTGCTGATTACTGAAAAATTATCAGTGAATGAACTCAAATATATGATATCAAATATGAAGGCAGTCCTCGGGGTGTCTTGAGATATATTTGCAGAAAACGTCTGCTAAGAATCTGTGATTAAAGAAAGAAGACAAAATAAATCAACCTCTTATGATCTAGCTCTCGATGCAGTTTTGCTTTAACCAGGCTGTTGAAACACATGATGGTAAACCCATCTTCAATGCTGCCTCTGCTGTGTGGAATCCATTTTCTGGTACCAGAGCTGTAATAAAAACATCCATTTAAGACAGCAGAGGCTGGTATGATAGTGATTATCATTTATCATTAAACATATTATATACTTCTCTTTTTCTCTGGAAGACATGTAAAACTGTCATTTAAAGCTAAAGGGCAAGCTGACCTGAAAACATCAGATGCTCCGCTGTCTGGGCAGAAATGTAAATCATGCAGACTTGGCAATTAAAACTGCACAGAATACCACTATTATCCAAGTCCCATTCAATGCATTCAGATGCTGTTTACCATTCTGCGCTTAGATTCATTACCGGTGATAGCTACATGACTCACCACTGCATTCTTCATAATAAAGTTGGTTGGCCCTCCCTCACTGAGAGACACAATAACCACTGGCATCTTTTTATCTATAAAGCCCTGACGAAGCTTCCATCATATATCACCGCCTTGTTACATCTGAACCCTGGTCCATTTTTAACCCGCTCGAGAGAGAGAGGCTGGTTCTCCAGGTTCCTCATGCCAGGACTGACCTGGGGAAAACTGCTTTTAGTGTTAGTGCTGCAAACTCCTGGAACATTTTACAACAGGACCTCAATTTGAGCACTTTTATCCCTTATGGACACTTTAGAAATATTATTTTAAACCGCCCAATACCTGACTGTAACTGTTTTATTTGATTTTAATTACTGACTTATCACTGTAGTCATTTCAAAGGAAATTATTATCACAAATCTGGTAAATATCTCATTCACATTCAGTCCTTGATTTTTCCACTAACTCACTTCTTTTGCCCTCATACTCAAGATTTACACCTTGAGCAGGAGCAAAGTACAAAGGTCAAAAGTGACTAAAGAGACAAAAAAACACATTGTTACTTTTTTGTGTTTTGTTCATTATATTAAAAACATACTGCAAAACTCATAGCTACACTTGTTCTGTCTTCAGAGGCACCTTGTATTAAAATAATTACTGATTGCAGGTCGTCAGATCAGGGCCAAACCATGCCTGATCTGATGAGACCAACTCAACACCTTAAGCTTGTTGTCTTGTTCCTCCAGCACACCTCCTTCCATTGCTCCATGGTCAAGGTTTGATCCTCAGGGGACAATTGTATGCTTTTTTTTAGCTGTAGAATATAGATTCCCTGACCCATGCAACCCTGTATGCAACAGACTACAATGCACAGTGTGTTTTGCCACCTTTCTATCAGAACCTGTGTAAAAAAAAACAGCAATTTGAGCTCAAGTAGCATTTCTGTTGGATTGGAACACATGGGCCAGACTTCGCTTCCCGTGTCAATGAGCCTTGGCCACCTGATCCTGTTGCCAGTTCCCAGGTTTTCCTTCCTTTGACAACTTTTTCTATGTACTGACCAGTGGCGACTAGGAACACATCACAGAGCTGTGGATGGAGATGCTCTGACCCAGGCTTCTAGCCATAACAATTTGGCCCTTGTTAAAGTTGCTCACATCCTTACCTTAGCTAATTTATTTGCTTCCAACACATCAAATTTGAGGACGAAATGTTCACTTGCTGCCTAATACAGTATATCCCACCCACTGACAGGTGGCATTGTGAAGAGATAACCAATGTTATTTACTTCCCTTGTCAGTGGTCATAATGTTATCACTGATTGGTTTATAGGAAATAAAAATGTAAACACACTGAGCAACATCATCAGCAACACATTGTTAATCAAAATATTTTTCAGAGATGGCAACTTAAACACAAAAGAAAAATAACATGGCTGAAAGCTACACTGCATGGCTTCTTAAACTAAAGTATACATCATCTTGTGAAATATTGTTATACGCTAAGACTGATTCATTTACAGTTTATAAATCACACAACAAGGTGACAATACGAACATCATTTTTAAATGCACTGCCAAAGTGTTTAATACCCATTTCATTTTATTTTGAATGGGAAAATTCAAATGAGGACGTAAGCTGATGGAGGATCATTTGTCAGGAAAATAAATAGCTAATAAAAAGATAATCAAGACAAAAATGTAATGATAGCCATAATGATAATGATTTGTGTGTGTGTGGCATTGGATTTTCCTCTTTTGTGCTTTTATTGAAATGGATTAAAATAGTCAGAACGGCAGGGCGGCAAGGATCTATTTTCTGCCAATTGTGTGCTCTGAAATTGTACTTCAGCTGTGTAAAACACACACAGACGCAGACAGCCTTGCAGGAGCACATCTGCACACACCTACACACACGTGCACAAACACAGACAAGAAGTGAGTGGTGTTGATGCCAGCTTGGAGTGATGGTAATATCAGAGACTGGAGGAGCTGCTAATGAACAGTGCGAATGGGAAGAAAGGCTCCAGCTCAATCCACTAATTGCCTTAAAAGCTTTTCATACAATTTACCCTGTCAACAGAGATGGTGCTGGTGGTGTGCGTGTGTGTGTGCAGATTGGTGGGTGGGATGTGGGATAAGAAAAAGAGATAATTCTGAGAAAAACATATTGTAAGAGAACGAAAAGAAATGCACAATGGTTTAACACCTACGCAGGCCCAATCAGAGACACAGTCTCACACATACACCGTGATTTCTCCTTTTGTAAGCCAGTAACATTTAAAACTACAACAAAAAAATCCAAAAGCGCCATAAAAACGAATAATATGCACACACTCACCTGACAGATCATTCCAACACACATACATCAGCATACTGTATAGATATATCTTTTACACTCAAAGACACACACACCACTTGCTCCCTGCCACACATAACAGGTCAGTGCAGCGGGGTGCTAAAGCAGCCTGGCCCTCATTAAAATAAAAAGCCTGATGAGTGTTTTAAGGCAACAGCAGAGTCATAAATACAGCCTCTCTGCTTCCAGTATGGCTCCCTGGCCTATTGTTCATATTACACAGCTCAAGGACACCAGTGACACACAGTGCAGTGCAGTATACTGTTGGCACACACACTTCTCTGTATCAGACTTCCACATATCAAATCAAAATCAGACGTTTCTTTTGGAAAACGGTGCTAAGAAAATGTGAATACATTTGAACAAACAGCAAAGTGGAAAATTCTGATGTATTCATAAATCATGATATGACGACTCTGAATTGAGAGTGGGTATTAGGGGTGCAAAAAAGTATTGGGATTTTTTATTTGACAATTTTATCAATTTTTTTTCTGAGATTGATAATAGCCACATCATATCAATTTAAAGAAAAAACGCAGAGGTGAACTGAAAACAGCCGACAAGGCAGACAACGCATGCCTTGTTATCTCAAAAAAGACTTTCAGGTTAATAATAAAACTATTACTCTGTGTATTCCCCATCAGTCAATCTGTCTGAACCTGCTAATGAGGAAAGATTTAGTAATAGGGAAATTAGCAGTCTGTTCCATCCTCACTGCAAGAAAATAACCAGTAGCAAGTTGTTTTCATGTCTGTGTGCGTTTCACCTTCGGGAACAAGCAGGATAGCTAGCTATTTAGGTTACAAGCTCAACTCATCACACATTTCACAAAGAAAACTGATTCTTGTCACATGATCGTAACAGAAGTAAATTTGAATGAGCAGACTTACTAGATGCTTAAGCTGAAGCTACGTGCTTATTAAATAGTAAGAAAAGTAAATAGATGATAAAAAAAGACTGACTGACTTGTGATGTGTATTGTTTTCATAAAAACAATAGGATTGATGATATACTAATATGGATCTAGGTCCTCAGAGTAAACACCTTGAATGACTCTAGAAGGAAGTTGGTGTTGGTTTGAACAGTTGTGCAATGTTTATAAAACATTAAAAACAGAGCTCATCACTAAGTTCATCTATGTTTCTGGTATTTGGAAAAAAAGAGAACAACCGGAGAATCCAAAAATTGACCATGTGTTTGTTTGTTTGTTTTTATCAAGAATAGACAATTCATCTAGAAAATGTTGACAGGATTAATACAAAGTGAAAATAATCAGAGATATTTCTAACTTCAGAGAACTTCCTAAAAGGAGCTGAACTGAAGGAAAATTAATCCTTCAAGAAGCACCTAGTGCCCTTTTTGCAAGGAAGAGCAAATTAATTTCAATCAATCAATTAATTCATATTTGTATAGCGTCAACTCATAACAAGTGTTATCTCGAGACACTTTACAAAAAGCAGGTAAAATACCTTACTCATTGTTATGTTACAAAAAGCAGGTAAAAGACCTTACTTATTGTTATGTTACAAAAAGCAGGTAAAAAGACCTTACTCATTGTTATGTTACAAAAAGCAGGTAAAAGACCTTACTTATTGTTATGTTACTAAAAGCAGGTAAAAGACCTTACTTATTGTTATGTTACAAAGATCCGGCCTATCCATCATGAGCACTTTAGCAAAGCAGCAAAAGTTACAGTGGTAAGAAAAAAATTTGAATAACTATTGGTTGTTTTGATCAGGCACCAGGGACAGTCATGTGTACAAGCATAACAAGGATTCAAGCCACCACTCAAAAACACATACGGATAGAGTTCATTCAATCTGTGTATTCCATCATAAAGCAAGGCCTTACCCTATGGAGAACTCTGTTGTCTGTGTGTGCCTTCTTCAAGCACAAACTCTGTGTCTACAGTGTGTGTGTTTGTGTGTGTGTGTTTGTGTTTGTGTGTGCGCAGTGCGTGCAGTGCATGCTGTGCGTGCGTGGGAATATTAGCTAAAGATTAAAGCTGCTGACAAGGGATTTTATGCAACAGCGCTGTTAGTACTGTGGCGGCCAATTCTTGTGATCAGACAAAAAAACAGCCTGACTTCCAACCATATATGCAAAAAATTGAAAACCTTCAAAACTGATAGTTGTCATACCCTATTTGTGAACAAACTTCAAACAAATCATGTGTCAGTAGCTGTGTCAACATTTCATATCCATGGATTGGTGGGGGTTCGATGCTGTCTGGTCTGTCTTTGCTGGCAGGGTAGGGGGGTTTAGCAAGGTGCAAAGCTGTCATGGGGCATCTTCAGAAGTCGAAGGGGTCTGAGGTCAATTTATCACAGTCGATAGATGGATGGGTGTGAAGATGAATAGGTAGGTAGATATCCCCAAAGGGCAAATGGTGATGAATAGAGCTGGAGGGGATAGGAGAGGGGGGGGGTCAAGAGTGTTTGTGTAGGCGCAGAGTTGGATTGGTAAACCTGAGTGTGCTCAGTTTTCATGGACATCCTCAAAGGATGTGTTTGTGTGGAGGTGTGTGTGGAGGTGTGGACATCCTGTAAGCAGAGAAGTGTGTCTCCAGTGTACAGAGTCTTCCAGACCTTGGACTCCTCCCTGGAGCCTGATGTCTGTCAATATAGACAGCATGGAGAGGCAGCACTGGCCTGGGGTCAACACCAAAGCCAATACCTGAAGACAGGCAGCACACGCATGTGCATGCACAAGCACCAAAAACACACACATGCACACAGCCAGCAAGCCGATAACTGCAGCCCATTATTGAGCTGGCCAGGTCCAAGTTCTGACACAAGCCACAATTAACCCTGGAATCCCCGGTGGATGCTGGATGATCATTCTGAGCGGCTAACGAGGCTAAATGTAAGAGCAGTGGCTTCAGTAATGAGACAGGATAACTGTGCGGTGTTTCAGCCTGAGCAGGTCAGCTCTCTGGCCCTGAGGATAAGATTCTCCTACCAGGTTCACAACACGCTTACTCTGCCTTGAATTTGCTAGTTTAGTCCCTGGAACAAGAACAGTAGAATGTCATTTAAAGGAAGAATGTGTGACATTTTACACATATATAAAGCAGAAATCAAGTATATTCTATGTAAATGTCTCTCTGTGTCATGACTGTCTACAATGAGTGAGAAGCGTGAGTCCCCATGTTGTCGGGCGTGTTTACATCATGTTTACATGGAACGGGACGGCCTTGCCTATAAAGCTGTTTTAGTCAAGGACTAGAGAGAAGAATAACTCACTGCTTATTTGGATGTCACATAAGTGTCTTTAGATCATGGCCATTCTGTGTCAATTGATGTGCAATATGAAGCTATGAGCTAACTAAAGTGTGCTAACATTAGCCTGCTGATACAACAATGCAGGACACAGGAAATTGCAGCTCGAGCAAAAGACAATTTTGTCCGCCACTTGCACTTCATGGTGCTTAATTATGGTGCGTTCTAATTGATAACTCCTTTGTGCGAACGCGAGTGGAGACGGGTTGATGTGTGTCGCTGGAGGAGAGCGGAGGCTTCAGTAAAGCGGAGTTGTCGCCAATCAGCAGTTTGTTTTGGTTTAATGCAGGTGCAGGTTTTTTTAATATGGTAAAACATCAAAACCCCTATCAGAATAACAATACGACAATATTATTTGTCAAAACTGCTTGAGCATTACTTTTCTGGATGTTTTCAGTGGACATTTGAAATGCAATGGAGTAGCCGGAGAACACAACGCAGCTGCATCCAGTAGACATCTGGGATTATGCTTCTTAATGTTCTGATACTTTTCAATCCTCCTTACTGAGCACCTCCTGCACCTGTCTCACATTAGCATCTACAGTAGGTGTCAAGGAGAACTTTTACAACCCAAACAGCTGTGGTGTAACTTGAGTCAGCCACCAAGAGCGGCTGGGCCCGAATAAAAGTTGCTTTAAATTGAAATTGATGTTTGGAATGTTTCTTAATGTAATCAGTTTGAACTATTAAGATGAGTACATTATTTAGAGCTCCAGCAATACATATAAAAGTAAGGCAGATCTAAAACTGTGAAGGTAAAGTCAATATTATCAAAGTAGAAGCGGGAGGGCCAGGCAGATGGAATTTGACCTAACTGCACACTAAGCAAAGATGATGTGACTGGCTGCTGCTCAATACTCCTAAAACTCATAAAATTGGAAAATTGTTGGAAGTGATGTAGAGAACTAAACGAACCAGGAGATTTCAAATACTTATCGCGACTTCTTTGGATAATACTGAAGCTGTTGCATCATAAGAAAGACTAAATACTATAGGTTATTCAGAAAAAGGACTTGCACTGTTACGAGAATGACTGGCATAGGGGATGCTTATTCTCCAACACATAGATACATAGGCCACACAAACAAAAGGCTGGCCGGCAGTGTAGAGGGTGGGCTTACCTCCGGTCAGCAGGCAGCGGCAAGCTCCGACTGTCAGGCTACACACAAGCGGCCAGCACAAACACACAGTCTCTTTCTCAAGTTTTGTTTTTGTTGTTTATAAGTTGGTCAAACAAAAAGGAACCAAAATGAGGAGGTAGTGGATGTCCGTCTGTTGGCTGTTTGAATGTCGGGGGACACACTTGCTTCGCGTCAACTCTTATGTCACACACGTTTCACACCTGTGCCACTGTGTTAATTAATAAGCCCTACCCACTACCAGCCAGCCAAAACAAAAAGAGGACGTCATGCTTACTAAAACCCTTTTCACACATACGGAAATCTCCTGAAAAACTCTGGAGATTTGTCTACCCGGAGGTTCTTTAGGCTATGTGTGAATGCAAACAGATGCATTTTTCACACGGTCTTTACCTGGCCAGACCCCTAGTATTTTATCTGCAGAAAGTCAGAGTGAGCTGATGTCTGAACACTGCAGCATATACTCTGGAGATTTCAACTCGAGCCAATAGAAAGAGAATGACGTTTAAATACAGTGACTGTCTGAAGTGTCTGCACGCGACCACTACGATCTCCGTGCACTAATTTAACGCCTGCATTCTGTTTTCTGTTCGTCAGTATGTTGTTCTCCTCTCTTTTGTGGATGTTGTCATTCCATTGGATTACACATAGCATTGATATAAAGACAAATATTCTGTTGCTACGGCCGTAACTTCCACGTTGTTTATTTACCTCAGGAAATCCCCCGAACCCCCTCCCCTCTGACAGGGAAAGTCCTCCGCTGTGAGGAGCATATGTGAATGACTAGGTCAGGAGAATCTCCGGAGAAGTCCTCCTGTAAATATCTAGATATTATGTGAAAACGGCTTAAGACACTTTAGAACCTAACACACTAACACAACACTCTCTTCGCAGTCAAGATCAAGGCTGTTACTTTCAGTACTGGAAAGTTATGAACTACCACTGCAACTAATAACATATTTAGTCAACCTAAAACAGGGAACAGGAAAAGTAGGAGGTCAAATGAAAAAAATAAAGTGATTTGTAAAAATAATAAAAACAAACAGGAAGAACCGCAACACATTACTTTCCCTCTCCGCTCCATTCCTCTTTCCCCAACTGTTTATTTTCCACTAGGGCCGTTATCAGACTCAAATGTGCGGTGAACAGAAAGAAAAACGCAGAGAAAATAATTACCCTCTGCCTCAACCAGCTGGTTTGTTCATAAACACGCAATTATGATTTCATGGCAGTCCATTATATACAAGCCACTCCAGGGCAGAAAGCTCTGCCAAGGCACGATCACTGAAAACATCTTAAACACTCCGAAATGGCTAATACCTCAGCTACTGAATGCAATATTCTGATTTGCTTGGCAGCGCCTGAATAAGAAATCAATTAGGCTTTAAGAAATATGAGCAAAAGTCTTGTCGAGCCAATGTGATTGCCCTGGATATGCTGTGTCTACACAGTGACCACACATTCAGGGCACAGAGGGGGGGTCCTATCACTTTCTGTGATTTTATGTTTCTCCATCTTTAGTCAGAAATCTTATATCTTTGACTGATCTTTATATCCTGTGACTGGAGTCAGTGCATAGACTGTATGCATGCGACCGCTACGATCTCCGTTCATGATATTAAACAGCTGCGTTACCTTTTCTGTGCATCAGTATGTTGTTCTCTGCTCTTTTGTTGATAGTTTGATTCTTTTGAACTACACATACCATTGATAAAAAGACAAATATTCTCATTATAGCATTGCATAGCGGACTCTGTTGCTTTGTCTGCTACTTCTGCACCAGGTCAGGTGAATCTCCTGAGCAGATATGTTTAGCATATAGGAAAATGGTTTTAGAGACACTTAATCATAAGACATGGCACAAAGCACCAAAGAATTGCACAAAAATGATGGACTTGTTTTGACGTTCTTTATTGGATAAGTAAGATCATGTTGTTTTCCTCAAATCATTTTTTTTTATTTATTTTTTTTTGGGGGGGGGGGGTGATTTTACTTTCAATTTTTATTTTCTACCCTTTGTTCTGATCACAGGCACAAGTGTAGCCTAACATCCCTGTAGTTGTAAGTTTCAGACACCAAAGTGCCTCATATTCCTGGCTGTCAACACTGTTGACCATGAGATTCTGAAAGATAGATTGCACAGTATTGGACTGTCAGAAGAATCTGTCTGTTTGTCTGTTTTCGGTTTGACAATTATTTATCAAACAGGTCACAGTGTGTGGAAGGATTACCTCCAGATATCTTGAAGTAAATAACTGTGTGCCACAGGGCTCAGTCTTGGGACTGCTGTGATTTACACTTTATATAATTAGTATCAGCCAAAATGTTCCTCAAGCAAATTTGTATTTACTGTATATGTAGAATACATTATTTATTTCTCCTCTCCTACACAGCATCTGCATCTATTTCATCATGCTCAAGTTGGCTGGCTTATATTGACCTTTTGTAGACTAAATGTTTAGCATATCCTTATTTATGAGACAATACTTTTTTCCTTACTTATGGGATTTTATTTATGGCAAAAGGGCTGGATGCTACAGTGTTGGCTATTCACAACTTACTTTTGCTATCCGTCCTAAAGTGTGTCTTGAACTTGGAAAAGGGGGCTTTAGGTATGCTGCTACTGCAGCTTGGAATATGGGAGCTTATCTCTTTAAATCATTTTCAAAGTAGATTGAAGGTGTTGAAGAAAGATGCTTCAGGTTGTAAACTTTGACTAATGACGTTCTGCTCTGTGAACCAGGATTGGTTGATTTGTGTTAGTAATTGTTTTGAGTTGTATGTCTGTGACTTGTTAAATCGTGCTGCTGCCTGTGTTGGCTAGGACACCCTTGTTAATGAGATTCTTAATACTGAGGCTTTCCTGCAAAAGCATTTTAAATAAAAAATAAAATTGCCTGGGTAACTTGTCCTGCCAAATTCACCCATGGCAGCCCTCAGATTCACTTAAGCTTACTTTAGCTTGTAAAATATTTGATGGAGTTAAGAACGTCTGCTTATCATTAACAAAATCAGCTGATGTGTCTCAGGGGGAACAGTTGAACAGCAAAGCAAACTGATCTAAATTCAAGTCAATAGTAGTAGTTGGTCTACAAACTCACTTTGTCCATCAATTGCAGATTCCTGTGGACATCAACTCTTTCTTTAAAGTGCAAACAAGATATTTGCAGCTCTCTGCAGAATTAAAGGTCACATACTATTCTCCTTTTTAACAAGTTTAAATAAGGCTCAGTGCTCCCCAAAACATATCTGTGAAGTTTCTTGCTAAAACTCCTCTCTGATCCTATATTTTATCATGCCTACAAAATCACTCTATATCAGCCCTGCTCAAAACAGGCTGTTTCTGTGTCTGTAGCTTTAAATGCAAATGAGCTGTATTCGCGCTCGCCCCTCTCCGGAAGGGGGTGTGCCTTGAGCTTTCTTGCTCCATGTCCAATTGTTCAGGGTGAGAAGGCAGACTCAGAGGACAGAACAAACACCAAGCTTTTGGAGTGTCACCCACCTGGGGGAGGGGTTACTGCCCTTTGTGATGTCATGAAGGGAAAATCACACATTTACTGCAAAGTAGAGCAGCCAAAAGACGGAATCTTTGTACTTTTCTTATAATTGGGGTGTTTGTCAACATGCTAGGGACACATATTAGTGTTCAAAAACATTTTTTATTTAGAAAAATAATGTGACCTTTAAGACCTGTCCTTTTTCCACCTAAGGATCAGATACATTTGTGGAGAAAAATTGCATGGTGTGTCAATCTTGGGTTATTTCTTGTGGCTGTAAAACATTTTCTGATGTCACAGGGCCACTGGATGTTTCTTGGTTTACAATCTGGTGACCCTTAACTGTGGGCTCAAGTATGAAACCATTCTGTATAAATGGCAGAGAAAAGAAAAGACAGACTGAAGTTGGCAAACAACAGATGAGTACTGTTAGCAGCAGGCTGACAGATGCTTTGCAACATCCTCCGAAGAGCAGCAAACACATTGAGTGTATCTCTATGGGACCCACCTCAGTGCATTATGGGAGTTGTGTGGCAGCAGGGGGGGTGTCACTTCCTGGTAGGAGAGACCTCACTGTTGGAGCAAAGTCTCCTGGGATGTTAGGCTTTGAAAAACTGATGCATTGTGGGAACTGGGATGTATTGTGGGGAGTAGTAAGCCCAGCGGGTGTTATGCCTGTGTGTTGTCCCGATGATCATGCGAGAGAGGTAGTGATGCCCACAAACATACACACACAGATACACACACCTCTGATCTATGGATACACAGCAGCCCAGCAGGATCCTGCCTTTGTTGGTTGGGAATGCGCACGGAGAGTTCACTCACAAAAATGGGGGTATATGCACTCAAAACCACACATCCTGAAACACACATAGTACACAGATTTACACGTACTCGCTCACACAGAGGGAGTAAAACTCCCTGATGCTCCCACTGCAAACACATGGGAGAGAGATGAAAGACTTTCACATTCACAGCAAGAAGCAGAAAAAGATGGATTCCTTAAAATTTCATCCACTCACTCTCGGCTTCACTTCACAACACATTCATGGTTAATACATTTCCCAAAGCGTATCCACATCGCAGCAACAACATCCTGAGCTGCTACTCCTAGCCTTCTCAGCAGAAAAGGTGGAAGTGTTGCTGTAGTGGAGTTTTGGCCATTTTTAGTTCACCTACACTTCTCTGCACCTATACCATACTCTCCCCCTTTTTACTCCTCTGTGATCAATGCTCTCCTCCAACCTGGACTTACATCAAAGCCCACTTCCCCTCATCCCTCAACACTCGCTCCCCCCTCCCTCTGCACTGAGGGTTGGATGATCTACAGGTAACCTTTTTCTCTTTCATTCCTCATCTCTGTCTTTCTTTCTCCCACTCCCTCTTTCCCTCTCTCTGTCCTCTCTCAGAACCGGAGATCATCAAAGACTGCTGGGCCTCACGCCAGGGGCTCCCTGCTAACCAACCTACCCCCGGACCCCCCGCCAACATCAACCCTCCTAACGGCACTGCACCTCCACCAATGCCTCCTGCTCACTCCCCTCAAAATCCGCATGTAACACACATACACACCAGCGTTTCCACCTCCTGCCAGGCCACCAATTGGCGGTGGCTGCCCCACGCTGGCTGCACATACTGTAAACAACAAGCTGTCAACAGGGCTCAAGTGTGCCAGCCATCTGATGTGACCTATGGAACACAATTCTGGCTGTGCTGTGGGGCTCAGGGCTCAGCAGGAGGGTGGTCAGGGGGTTCTGTGTGAGTGTGTGTCTGTGTGTGTATGACTGTATGAGAGCAAGGGGGGGGGGGCTTTGACTCTGCATGTGTGGCAGAGGTGGACCAGGTTGTTCTCTAAATATCATGCTTTGAGTTTTCTGTGACCACAGTTCAGGACAAGAAATCTTTGGGAGTAAAGCATGATGTTAAAGGTGATCATGAGCAGTAATTCAAATAATCACAGAATAAATCAGCAGCAGCATTTTAAGATGTAGCTACAGGCCAAATTATAGGATGTATTGCCTTCTCTAAAGGGAACACAATTAAGTTTCAGGGCAAAAGGACAATAAGAGGCAAAATCATCTCCAATTGAGAACATCAGTGGATGTCATGATCATCAGCTCTGTCGCCAAATGTGGCACCTAGCAGCATCACCTATCAGCATTTTCTGCTAGAAAAAAAAAGAATTAAGGAAGGCAAGAGAAAACATAACAACGTAAAAATACTAGGGCTGTAGTCAACCAAAGAAATACTTGATCGACTGAGTTTACACCCACACAGCAACCCATTGATTGGTAGTAGAAAAAAAATAATGCATGTTAAGAGATCTCTAGATCAACCTAATCAGTGACAGCGTAGTCAGGTCGACCTGGCTGGTAGTCAAAATGAACTTAAAAATGTAAATTACAAGCACTAAATAAATTATTTTATACCTCTTTATGATGTACTGAAATAATTGACCCAGAGTTGACCAGCGTGCATAGGCCTATATTGATATGCTTTCAGGGAAATGTAATTATATGAACTGGTCATCACAGCACAAAATAAGTTGTGTGATTCACTATTTGTTTGTATCAAATTATTTAAATCTGAATCCCATCCTTGCGCATAACAGCTCCAGACCTTCTCCACAGATGTGTGGATGTGTTAAGTGACTGACAGCCCCGGACTGATTTAACTCTTGGTTATATTTATAATAGGAAAGTCATTTTTACAGTCTTAATATGCTGATATATTATTTTGAAGGTCATACAGAGTTAGAATTGTTTTCCTGATCTTTGCAAAGTTTGCGTGTGACATCTCTTATAACCGCTGTGTAGTAACCACATAGTTTCAGCAGACGTTTTTTTGCTCATCTCTTAAATGTGCGTGCCTGTGTTTGTGAATTAGACACTGATTTGCACAGCTTTTCAAAAACGACTGTGTAATGTAACATGTAATTATGCGCAACCAGCACCCCTGCATTGAGATGCTGCTTGCTGTGCAGTCGATCAGGTGCATTTAACCGCTTCTACATATATGTGAATCTAAAAAAAACTATGTTACCAGTGCCCATCTTAGGCGTCTTTGGCATTACTTTTGTACAACGGAAGAAGATGGAGACATGCTGTCCATATTAATAATGATTGATATGTGGGAAAAGAACAATATACAGTATGCCAACATTAGTTTGGACAGAAGGCTGTAAGTTTAAAGAAAAATGTATATTTCTTGGGTGCAGAGTTGGCAAGAGCTCTCTGTAGGATCTAACCTAGCTTGAGGCAAGCGGGCAGTGAGTCATTAGACTCAACTTGCAAAACACCTCGATCTCTGAATGAGATGTCCAAGGTTTTGGAAAAATGCCATCTTGAAATGTTTAGTCTTTTAGAGTAAATAAAACATTGTACATGGGTCTCCTATTAAGAATCCAGTGTTTACCGCTCCATAAAGTGCTACCCTCTTGTTGCATATACGTTTTAAGCGGGCCTTCGAGGGGAGTTAACTGAAGATCTTAAATATCTCGCACTGTGGCATTGGTCACTGTGACTTAATATTGTTCAAGACAAATGCTGTTTGCACAACTTTGGATTATCAAAAAGCTATGTTTCTTTTAAACTTGTTGTCACAAATAAGACAATCTACCTTTGGTTGACAAGATGTAACACCAAAAAGTAGGAAATAATATAACTATATAAGAATAGTTATGGCTGATCCTGCTGACCTGACAGTGACAACACACCACTGACATGTAGTGGAAAACAATTCAAGTACAGACTTTTAAGCCCCGCAGAAAACACTGAACATTCATGGTTGTAAAGAAAGATTAAGGGAAATGTTCAGTAACAGGCTGTTGGTGTGGAAGATAATTGGGGATGCAGTAAAAAACCACAGATAGGAGAATTTATACTGTGACTGAGATAAGACGCTGTGACAATACGCCATTCAGCTCCTCTCTTCTCAAACCTAGATTTACTTCTGATATCCTTTTTGTCTGCACATCCTGTCTTTTGACACGACTTGTACGACTGCACTCAATTGCTGTCTCCCTCCCTGACTATTGTCTATATGCTATTATTACTGTCATCTCCCCACTGTTCCTCCCCTCTCCTCACCATAAGCCCCCCCCCCCCCCCCCCCCCCCCCCCCCCCCATGTCTCCTCTCAACTCACACTCAGATTTGTGGCTCTTAATATTGTATCTGTCTAACAGAAGGACAGGAGCACGGGAAATGACATGTTTCTGCATGGGGTGTAAAGACACACACACACACGCACGCACACAACACACACGCATTGACACATACACACACACATAAACATTCACACACAGATAGCACACACTCGGGCATCGGAGACTGCGTCAAGCTCACAATGTAATTACGGGGAAACAGAGCAGTCAGTTACACACCTGAGTGCAGCTGGGATCAGAGCCGGGGAGTAACTCTGACGGGGGAAGCCAGGAGTTAGTCTTTTAAAACACAGTGACAGACAGCTACATCTACTGACATGGCCTTGCTGACAGACTAAATATTTGGACAGAGGAGAAACAGGAAAGGACAGGCTCCAATGTAGAACATGAAGGTGACAGTTACCTTTCATGCATGTATAAGCACAGATATATTGTAAATATACGTATGGACCAAGATGTCTAACAGAAGAGATAACACACGCTAATAGCCTTTCGATTATTATTTTTTTTTTTATGGGCTGACAATGGCTGTAAGGATGCATTTAGAGCAAGTCAGCTGCGAATGTAATCTAGACTTTTTTCTTTCTAATGAATATCTAATAAGCAGTGAGTGTTTTTCCATAAAGAAAGTATAGGAAAAATGTTTTATTTATTTTTTTTAATATCTTTACCAAGAACCATTCGTTCAGTTCAGTCACCTTGCACTAGCGATACAATGTTACAGCATTAGTCACTTCTTATGAAAGCAATGCATTCTTAATTGAGTAAATAATCTATTTGGGAAACATTTTGTCTTTCTAAGAATTAGATGAGAAGATGGAGTTCCCTCTTAAACCCAGAAAACCAGAGTTTGAGCCTACTGTATCTCGAGCATGTATGTTTATTATTATTCTATGCTTTTTCTCAATATAAATTATTTACTGCCTTCCCTTTTACTGATAGTACAGATGAACAGAGACAGAAAAATTAAGGAAGTAAGAATGGGGATGACATGCGGCAAGGATTGGAGCCCAAACCCAGGCGCATGTGGGGAAGACTTTGACTGTGTATGGTCGGATAAACTAAACCTGTTCCCGCTATTACTTAACCCACACCATGAAATGAATCCAAAACTTAACCAAGGATTACTTTTCCAATCCTAAGTAAGTAGTTTCAGTCCCAAATAGACAGATCCATTAGACATGAAGAAGACACACCTTTAAATAGATGCTGTATTTGATGACCATGTATGAAAACATGTTAGACAGAATAGACTTACATACGAAAATGAACTTAAGCACAACTTGTTATAAATGTGATTAACACTGTATATATTTCTAAACCTACCAGTGAATGTGGCTTGCGCCCAATTGGCTCGAGATTTTCATTTTGACCTTTGCCTCTATTTGAGCGTTATTTTACACTGGGAGTTTCTCATAAATGAGTGTAAGATGCACACAATGACATGTAGCTTGCATAATGTTTTCTAACCTTGTTGCTTATCATTATTATCTTAATGCCAGCATTGCATGTATGCAGAGACATGGGGTGTCAATTGAAAGCGGCTTATTGCTAAAAAAAAAAAAAAAGGATGCTTGTTTGTTTGCACAGGAGTAGTAGCAGTAAGTATGTTTTCTATATCTCCAGATTAAAAGATAGAATGCATTTGTTCAGGCCTACCTAGTGCTTAATGCTACCTGAGTCGTTACACTAAGCCACTTTTGGCCAGGTATCAGAATTATGAAAAGAAAACAAGCGCTGAGTGTGAACTTCCTCCTGGTTTCAAACATGTGTCATCCTGAGGGACTAAACTTCCATGCCAGAGAGGAAATTGAGTTCTGATGTTTTTTACTCCAAATGGTGTCTAATATATAATTGTCTGACATTTGCATTCACTAACTCACAAGATTACCTTGTGACCTGACTTGTATAAGAGAACCCCGCCCCCCGACTCACCATATTACTATGCATAAAGAAGCATATGGTTTGAAGAAAGCATGATGTACTTCATGCATCAGCATATTCTCCAGAAGACATCAGCGTGTAGCTCATTAAGTCCACGGTCTGCCATGTTCACACTGAACCTTATCAACCTCTACATGACACAACAGGACTGTACAGCAGCTCCAGACTGAAGGGATGCAGAGTGTGAGCAGTAAAGTATAGTCATTCATGTCTGTCCTCTTTGTTCTGTTTATTATAGGGTTTTATTTTTTAGCCTAACCAAATGGAGGATGAAGTTGGAATTATCCTTTTCTTTGCATTACAGCCTTCATTTGTGTGTCTGTGTGTGTTCTTATTGTACCACCAGGGACAAAGGTTCCAGTTTTATAAATGGCTTAAATAATGAGGAGTCCCAGGAGGGCTAAACTAACCAACACAGTAGAACTGTTGTGATGAAGACATGCACATACTGTATGCATACACACACAAACTGAGGTAAATAGGAAAAGCTTGCAATCTAATTTTAAAATCATACACATATAACTTGTATCCATCATTAAGGACATGCATTAATATGAAACACTACTAAGACGAAATAGTGTTGGATTCCTGTTTGATGATTTCTTTGCTCTGCATCACAAGATTTACGCAGACACAATCATCACACAGTCAACGTATCATTAACTGTCATTAGAACATTCTTAATGGTATTTATGTGTTTACCTCTACTTAAAGTAATTACCCACACTATACATCAAGTTAAGAATGGATATATTATATTTTATCTAACTAATCTTTATCTAACTTGTCCTAAAAGTAACCTTACTAAAAAATAACTGTGTTGGTTGTCTTCCTGTAAGCTATGAGGTTTTTACTTAAACATATAAGATATATTTAAAGACATCAATTTATCAAACTTTGCACTCATCAAGATACAAGCGATGACATAATGCTGCTACTCCATAGAGAGGTTGAAATATTTTTCTTGTACTGTCATTAAGTCTTATTATTATTAGAGATAACAGGGAGGAGATTTGTCTTCCAGTTGTCCTTCAGAGATACTTCACAGGTCAATGTTGCACGCTTCAGACAGTTTCTCTACTGCTGAACCAACATGACAGTTAAGGGTCCTGAACAATAGGAGAACATATCTGATACCTGCTGTTGATTTCTAGTTAAACCTGCATACCTCTATGAGTTGAACATGAGTGGGATCAATCTTCATTGTTTCAGTGAGGAGTCATCAAAGTCTATTTTTGGTTGGGCAAGCGTCAACACGCCTCTGTTCTTTTCTGGCAACAATTATGAGGCTCAAAAACATATCACACATCTCTCCTATATATATATTTAAAACTTAAAATTAAATAAATCTAAAATCCTAAAGCCAGATGGCAATCAAGCAGATAATTGTTGACAGAAGCACACAGTGTTGTTCGTTCTTATATTGAATGCAGTGATGATTTTCAATGTTAAAATGTTGCAGTGCATTGAAAGAGCACATATGTTGTGTATACATTGTCAGGTTCAACATTGTGCCGACACAAAAGAGGAATAAGAGGAGAAACAGAAGCAGACATAATGACCCAGTGAGAGGAGCTGCAGCGTGGGTAGAGCTTCAGCACAAGGCACAGGGTGCAGCACCCTGCATGAATATCAAAAAGCTCCCTCCCTTTGACCTTGAGATTAATATTTAAAAGCTGGCTACCCTCTATACACACACACATACACACACACATAAAAAGTGCACGTGCACACACTGTAAGCTGTGTGCCCCGCGGCCAACAGTGCACTGAAGTCTTCCTCATTAACTGGCTGTTCTGTCCTGATTCTTGTATCTATCAATACTGTAGAAAGGAAAAGCTGATTATATAGGGTTTAAAGTTAGGATGAATTACACTTCTATTCTATTGTGTTACAAACCTCACTTATCCAATCAGGATGCCAGTGTTTTTGTCTGGTTGAGCCTATCACTATGTTAAATGACTTATGTTGACTAATGTTTTAAATATGCTGAGTTTATTACACTACATCAATGCATTTTAAATAAATTAATAAAAAAAAACTTAAATATAGAAAATGAAGAAGAAAACTCTAAAACAATATCTAGTGCCAAATACTGTTGGATATATTATAAATAGATGTACCAGCGAATATGCAAAAAAAAAAAAACAACAACAACGTGGTCTTTCAACCTTCTCAGCCTTTGGTTTTAGGTTCTTTTTTTCTGCCAAGTGTGCTTTTTATAAACAGACAACAATATTGACTGTGTGTCACAGAATCATCAATCATGCAAGCTGAACAGCACATAAAGTTACATAAAAGATCAATCAAGAATAAAAATAGAAAGAAAATAGGGCATAATCTTTGTCTCTCATGCAGATAAATCATTTTTGTATTTCTCCTATTTGGTTTTGCCCCCATGTCCTCTTTTTTCTTATGTTCCTTCTCTTTTGTATCTATAGAAGCGCAATACAAACATTGTGGTTTCTGCAGTGAAGGGTGTGAAAAAGTCTTCACAGTTTGCTCATCCATAGTGGCTTTAAATTGAGGTTGACACATATAGACTGTCACACATCTGGAACCTTCAATTTCCACTGTAGGAATGTGTTTATTGAAAATGGGATCTAATTACCTTCAAATGTCTTACCTTACTCACCTTCATTTAAAAAAAGATATTAGGATTATAAACTATTATTTTGCTTGGCTATTTGGCCCTCATTACAATGTTGCCCTGAAATCAAATTCAGAAAGAAAGATCTGCTGTTCTCCGGCAACCAGCTGATTCTGGATCGCTTCAATGTTTAAGTCTCTAAATATCTCTTCATTTATATTTATTTTAATGACAACCAATGAAAAATAGTTGGTATATGAATAATAGATTATAATAGAAGATTTATTTTTGCATTTTCTGCCTTTGCTGGAGAGATAGGACAGTGGATAGAGTTGGAAATCAGGGAGAGAGAGAGAGTGGGGAAAGACATGTGGGAAAGGAGCCGCAGGCCGGATCTGAGCCTGGGCCGCCTGCCTGGAGGACTACAGCCTCCATACATGCCTCTAACCACTGCCCCACCAGCGCCCCTCTATTTGGGGTTTTAACCGAAGAAATATATAGAATCCCTTCTGTTTCTGTGAGCTACAGATAACTGTGGCTTTTACGATTTACATATTGATAATGAAACTGGCAGTTATCTTAGACCAAAAGGCAGGTTATTATAGGGAGCAATCCAGCTTTCACTTTGAAATTGCAAGGAAAAAGACGATAAATGCTACATATTGCTAACTGCTGTGATGTTTGGGTATAGTATTTTCAGTTATGTCCCTATAGTGTCACCTTTGGTCTTAGTATTTTTTATATAAGGCTAATAAAAATCATTTGAAACTTTAATGTAAAAAATGTCAGGAGATATCCCAGGTTATGTCATAAATGACCTTCAGTAGTTACTTAAAGAGTATAGCCAAGTTGTGGTTTTAATATGTTTCATTTCAGAACTGTGAGAATGTTTAGCTTTGTTATTTGACATCAAATGATACACTATTACTTTTTCTTCATATACCTATGTCCCCATACCCATCTCAGTTTCCTCTACCCTTCTCAGGTTGATGTGAAGGCAACAGACAACAACACACATTAAATCCTCATAAATCCCCAGCTTTGCACAAACACACATGTATTGTCCCTGCCTGCAGCTCTTTCTTCCACCCAGAATTCTCTTACCTACCTCTGCCCGCCGCTGTGAGGGACGAATACAAACACACAAACAAACAGAGTGATGAGCAGACGTGATGTCTGAAGCTTAGCTTTTGTTTCATCTTCTTTTCCTTGTCAGTTCCTCTGTGTTTAGCGCAGTGTGTGAGGCTGTGGTGCAACTCACTGCACTATGGAGAAATGATGGGGAGGCAACCTCACTGCCAGAGCAGGTTTATTTTGCCAAGTGTGATCAAACCATGTGTGTGTGTCTGTGTATATGTCAGCATCTGAGTGTATACCTATAATGATAGATTGTGTGTGTGAAAGATAGTGTTGGCTGGACAGCATTTGCTGCTGAGTTTACATATTTGATGTTTAAGGCATGGTTTTTGGAAGGTTTTTTTTTTTTTTTTAATAAAACATACAAAATATTCCATCCAATAATAGAATATTTAAAAAGAATTAATTAATCACAACATTATACACTTTAACAGAAATGTCTCCAAATAATAACTCACCAGCATGCAAAACACATTTTTTTAGCACATGGCCACCAAATCTGACAATCTGTTGTTGGTGCTGATGGTCGAATTTTTGGCAACTAGTGAATGCTGACAAAGTGGGACCTCCTCCAATAACAAAAACAATGAAATAAAAAATCAAATATGATTCATAGTGTCTTGTTTTTTGACATGTGCCAACAGGTGCAGGAGTGAAAGAAGGCAATACAAGTTGCCAATGATTAAAGGTCCAGATCCAAAACCATACGACAAACATCAATTTAAACATAAATACATGTTAACATACATTTTACTTTCTTTCTTTTTTAAAGGAAAAAATAGATATATAACTGAAAATTTAAGGAAGAATGTGCAACATTTAAATCAATATTTCCTATGTATATATCTCTCTGAGTCATGACTGTCTGTAATGAGTGAGAAGCATGAGTCCCACCAGCTGTACTGTTGTCGGAGTCGTGTTTACATCATGTTTACATGGAATGGGACGGCCTTGTGCTTAAAGCTGTTTTAGTCAAGGACTAGAGAAAAGAAGAATAACTCACTGCTTATTGAATGTCATGTAAGTGTCTTTAGATCATGGTCATTCCGTGTCAATCTATGTGAAATGTGAAGCTATGAGCTAACTAAAGTGTGCTAACATTAGCATGCTAACACAACAATGCAGACCACAGGAAATTGCAGCTTGAGCAAATATACATTTTATCCGCTGCTTGCGCTTAATGGTGCTTAATTATGGTGCAAACGCGAGTGGAGAGGGGTTGATGTGTGTCGCAGGTGGAGAGCAGAGGCTTCAGGATAACGGAGGTGTCGCCAAACAGCAGTTTGTCTTTGTTTAATGCAGGTGCTCAAGGGCGAAATCTACTGGATCAAAAAGTCACACATTCTTCCTTTAAAGAAGGAAAAAAAAAAGGTTGGTAAATATTAATTTATGTACAAACTCCAAACGTTCTAATATTTGTGTCAGTTGTAACTAAGATTTGTATGGACTTTGACAAGCTTAAAAATACATTTAAGGGACTGGATAGTGCTCTAAATTCCAATACAGGTACCAGTTTTGGTAAGCATTCAAAGAGATTAAAAAATATTAGCATTTTATGGGCATTACGTCAGTTATAGTTTTACAAATGTTGAAAAAAATGTATTTTAGTAGTTGGAGTTTTCTGCTTCAAGGTAAAATAAAGAATGCATCCCTTTTGGTACAAGCTCTGATCTGAAAACTAGGAAGATCTTGTCAGCTAGGTGGGTGAATCGAAACTTGCTTTTAGTAGATATTGATAGTGGGTCGTTGTCAGGCTTTGCTTGGACTGAGCACTTAAGTTTCGTTCTCTGAGCATCAACAGGAGAGGCAGTTGATGCGTGTCACACCCTCTGTTGATTGCAAGCTGAAAATCTGGGGCGGGATTTTTACGAAAATCCAAGCTTAAAAGAGTCTGAATCCGAAACTGCAGCAGAACAAGCTCTGATCTGAAAACTAGGAAGGTCTTGTCAGCTAGGTGGGTGAATCGAAATCCTCCTATCCACACTCTCTGAACTTGGCATCTCAGGATCTGTCCTATGCTGGTTCGTGTCCTACCTCTCTGGGCGATCCTTTAGAGTGTCGTGGAAGGGAGAAGTGTCCAAAGCGCACAGCTTATCCACAGGGGTACCTCAAGGGTCAGTGCTTGGTCCCCTTCTCTTCTCCATATACACAAGCTCACTTGGTTCAATAATCCGCTCGCATGGCTTCTCATACCACTGCTATGCTGACGATACCCAGCTCTTCCTGTCTTTCCCGCCAGACGATGTTACAGTCTCAGCAAGAATCTTGTCATGCCTTGCTGATATCTCTAAATGGATGAATGAACGGCACCTTCAACTCAATCTTTCAAAGACTGAGCTCCTTGTCATCCCAGCCAGTCCCTCTATGCAACCACAGACCAATATCCAGCTTGGAACAACCAAACTCATGCCCACAAAGTCTGCCCGGAACCTGGGTGTCATGATTGATGACCAGCTAACTTTTAAGGTTCAAGTAGCTCGATTGCCAGGTCATGTCGATTTGCCCTGTACAACATCAGGAAGATCAGACCTTACCTGTCAGAACATGCTACACAGCTCCTGGTACAGGCTCTTGTGATATCACGCATCGATTATTGCAACTCTCTACTGGCAGGTCTTCTTACATGCACTCCCTGCAGATGATACAAAATGCAGCAGCATGACTGGTCTTCAACCTTCCTAAAAGAGCACATGTCACTCCACTGTTCATCTCCTTACACTGGCTCCCAGTTACTGCTCGCATCAAATTTAAAACTCTGCTGCTCGCTTACAAAACAGAGACTAAAACGGCTCCTCCTTACTTTAACTCTCTCATCCAGGTCTACACTCCCTCCCGCCCACTACGCTCTGCCAATGAAAGGCGTCTGATCCAACCTTCACAACAGGGTCCTAAGACACTGACTAGACTCTTCTCCTCTGTCGCCCCCCGGTGGTGGAATGAACTTCCAAACTCCATTCGATCTGCAGAGTCCCTCTGAACCTTTAAGAAAAAGCTAAAGACCCAGCTCTTTCATGAATATCTACTAACTTAATGATGATGGTCTCCATATTATTGATGATGATGATGATGGTTGTCACGATTGTTTTTGTTTGATAACGATGACTTATAAGATGCTTTCTATACGGATTAGAGCTCTCAAGAACTGCCCTCAATGTTGTGCTTTGCCTCTGGTCACTTCCTGTCAGCACCTGTGTGTCCAATCAGACTCAAAGCTGATCGTTTGCTCTTACTGACATTGTTCCCTTTTTTCTAGATCCTTGCTTGTGTTGTACTTACTCTCTGATGTACGTCGCTTTGGATAAAAGCGTCTGCTAAGTGAATTGTAGAATTGTAGAAGTGGAACGCTAAATTGGAGCCTCACTTATTTTGGTAAAGTCAATGTAACTGGCATTTTTTAAACCTGGATTATTATCAGATTACTTAACGGATAAGTGTCTTCATCACAACTCTTGAATAACACAATGACATGCTTGTGTTTTGAGTGTTGGCAAACAAACATTTTAGCAGTTGGTACACTCTGACCTGATCTTTTAAACTCTCAAAGATATCATTCACCCTCAAAAGTCCAACACATGGATGACACTTTGGTCAATCTGAAAATCCCTTTGTGTTCCCTGTTGTATCTGTAATCAGCACTGAGGGAAATCTTTTGATGATATATGCTGGTTTTGTACCACATTTAAAAGCAAGAAATGTATGAAAGCTACAAATGAAATCCTGGCAGGAGGTACAGTATTGACATGTCACACACCCACCATGACACTACAAAGCTCTCTCTATGATTTCATCCCTCTATCTCCTAACTCTCTCTCTATCTGCCTTATCTTTCCTTCCGGTGCCGCTCTCATTCTCTCATACACTCCCCCAACACACACTCACATCCTCCACCTTTATCTGTCCTCCTCCTTCTTATCCTCCTCCTTCTCATCTTATGTGTCTCTCTCTCTCAGACATGTTATATCTCTTCCTATCTCCTACTTACTTCCTGTACCTTTATGTTCCTTCCGCTTTTACAACATTTCTACTCCCTCTTTCCATTTTGATATCCTCCACTCCCTACATCTCCTGGAAGCATCTACGAACACACCCCTCGTCTGCACTGCCTATATTTATCTCTTTCTTATCTGCATCTCCCTCTCCTTCTCTCCATGCATGCCTATCTGTCTGTATCTGCTCTCTCTCCCAGCCTCAGTGGGCTCAGCATACGGGAGAGATGATTCCTGAAATGGTAAATTGTTTATTTCTGACAGCTCAGCGGCTACATTAAGCACACACCTCGCAACCACTAAAACCAGATGAAGATAGTGAGGCTTAAAAAAAAAAAATGAAACAAATAAACAAACTAAGAAAAAAAAAAAGTCATATTCATCACAGTAATTGTGTGGGTGCTTTGGGTACACGAGTAGCTGGGTGCCGATGAGGGATGGCGATGCTCACGGGCCTCCCTAACGTCCATGAATCATAGCCAGAGTCGCTTGCTGGCCCTCAGCCGCCATAAAACAAAAGATGGAGATGAAAAATGCAGCAATTAAGTGATTTGATTTCTACTCTACCCTCCTGTCCTCCTTTCTACCAGCCCCCTTTTCTAGTTACACACACACACACACACACACACACACACACACACACACACACACACACACACACACACACACACACACACACACACACACACACACACACACACACACACACACACACACACACACACACACAGAAACAAGCGAAGATATAACTCGCTGTGTAAGAGTAGTACTTTTCAAACACTGTGATGCACATGGACAAAGACGACACTGGCATAAACACTGATGGGCGCACACACACACAAAAAGCTACGTACAAAAATGACAAACGCACACATTCACATACTCGCACAGATAATTTAGAAACTTTCTTTTATACATAAAGAAATCAAATGCATTTTCTAACTACATTTTAGAATCCTGCTTTAAGCCTTAGTATGTATAGTGCTCTTTGGCTCTCAGCATCCAGAAGCAGAAATGGACAAAATGGCATGTGGTTAATGCATTAATTTCTGACCATAATCACATAAAGAATAAAAGATGACAGCCCACATTTTTATTAAAACTTGCATTCCCATTAACTATGTCTTTAACGTTATACTTCTATATCGACAGTATGATACACATGACTAATCTCAGAGTCAAAACAAAGAATCATGACGATACAAAAGAAATGTTTTGAGCACCTTTGATTTAGAACATCTCTGGATTCATCCAAATTAAATCTGTCCAATGCTTGATTAAATGTAACACTTTTAAATGTTTTAAATGTCTCTACTGAGACCATTAATACATTTATTTTAATATACATAAGATGGTCCATACAATTACTCCCCTTGGTATGTGAAATTACAAAGATGGCTACCAGGGAGTTTGTAACAGTTGGTCACCCGTAAGTTCATACGGTAACTTCTCAAACTTCCAACACTCTGCACAACCAAGAATTATGCAAACAAAGATCACAAAACCAGACACTATTTTTACTGAACTGAACTAGTGTCTTTTGTGGCTCTCTGCTCTGTGGAACAAACATATTAGAACCATTTAGTGTACATCCTACACGCTGCGGTGTGGGACTGCACTCTGAGAAATGTGAATGGTTAAACATTGGTTAAACATTGTTTAGACTTGCTTAATGGGACTTGGCTAAGCACGTGTAATTAAGAGCATGGGTAAGTGGAGAGTTGCAGGGAGCATGGGGTGTGTGAATGTGCATTTGTGTGTTTGTGTGTGGGGGACATGGTAGCAGCATCAGGGCATGATGGAGTGTTTTGTGGCACCAAACACCCATTCAGCAAGCTGTGTGCTCATTAATCCTGGCAAACTCCACTTGTTACATGCACGCACAGGAAATCATGAGGCTAGGTAAACAGGGAACTGCTGCGATCCATCACTGCATGCCAGTGAACACAGGGACACAGTGATATGTAGGTGAACACACACACACACACACGGACACACACACACACACACACACACACACACACACACACACACACACACACACACGGACACACACACGGACACACACACACACACACACACACACACACGGACACACACACACGGACACACACACACGGACACACACACGGACACACACCGATGCAGTGTATATAAGACAGTACACACAAACATATTGTGAAAACACCCACAGCTCTGCATGAACAGATGCAAACTAAATCATGCATTCACATTTTGTATCTTTTATCTTTAGTATACAGTGCAACACTATCTTTCCCATCAGAACATTCACTCTCTTTTCTGTTGAGGTGTACGAAAGACAGTTTCAATATCAATCCAGTAACAGTTCCCTTTAGTATGTTGGAGAGAAAGCACATCCAGTGCTGGTGAAGGCCTCCGCTTGCTATTAGTAGAAATAAATACTGCCACAAAGCCGCTAAAGAAATCAATAGAGCTTGACCCCAGTTTGACCCCTCGTTGAATGGAGAAGTTATGGTACCACACTGGCCTTGACATTAGCTTATTTGATGTGTACTTCCCAACAACAGCTCTCTCTGCTCTCCATCTCTCCTTCATTTCTTTCCACTCTTCTTTTTTTTCTCTCTCTCTCTGTCCCTACATCTGCTTCAATTGTTGTGTTTCCATCTCCTAAATGTTTGTGAATACGCACACAAACCTTCATGCACACACACACACACACACACACACACATACACACACAGGCATCACATGACAAATGTAGTATAGGGCCAGTTACACAGCCCAGTGGTTAGCTGCTGCGCTGGAGCAGATCTGTTATATCCATACGCCTGCCTGGCTGGAGCATTTACTGAAGCTATCAGCCAAACAACATTCCATATATCTTTGACAGGGAGGGGAACAATACCATTTACACCAATTTAGCCCTGTGAGGGGGATTTCCAGTTAATGGGCAACATTTGTTTTTTTCTCTTTTTGCATGCAGTATTCAAAATGGCCACCCTTCAGGAGGACAGATGAGACACGCTCCCAGGCTGCTAGTCACTTTTAAATAAACCCTATTACAAGGATCATAAAAAATAAAAAAATAGGACCTTAACAAACAAGTCTGAACTCTTTTTCACTATAGTCCTTCATCACAGACATTATAAGATGTTAAATAAGAAACTTAATCTACATGAAAATAGACGCCAATAAAAAAAGAAAGGGATGAAAGTCACAAACCTCATAGGAAGGTTATAATGAACTAGTATGTATTTATGATGACAGCCTTTCCTGTTCTTTACTCCGTCCTTTGTCCATGTCAGGGTGCAGCTGCAGGGTTCACCCAAATGAGAGGATCATAGTATTTACGGAGCTTCGGTCAAAGGTCACAGGTCACCCAGGGGCCAATCAAAAGTTAGTGGTGTAGCAGGTTCCGTTTTAGGTAGGCAATGAGAGGTCAACAGGGTTATCATGTCAGAAAAATGACTAGCTGCCTGTTAGGGTCATATAAAGAAAGTCTGGCTGCATTTTTCCCTTAATGTAAAATATTCTTATAGGCAAAGAAAACACTGCAGAGTAGTGAAACACAAAATCAAATAATATCAATACATGCTTAACCACTTCAACAAAAAAACAAGTCTTTGGGCATCACTATTAAAAAAGTATTGTATTTTATTGCCTAAAAATACAATCAAAGTCCTGCACAGTTTTAAAATTTCACAATGTATTTTTGCAGTGAATTTTCAACAGTCTCATCTCGGCTGTCACCTTTTTTGTTCTCTGTTTGTTTGAAATGAACTTTTCTTTTACATCCTTATGAGATTAGTTGTACACTATATATGTGACTAATGGTAATATAATGAAATAATTAGGGGCATGGCTGATCAGACTGATATTTGGGCATGTTGTAGGTGTTTGTCTGGAGTCCCGTCTTAACTCCAACTCTTTGCCTGTCACTAGATCAATCAAAAGTTTAGTTGAGATAGCATTTTCTAAAGTAGTGACCACCATTATTTGGCTTCAAACGCCTCTTCAGAAGTGACGTCACTAAGACTACATACATGTTGATGCAATCTAAGGTAACAACAACTCTGGTCTTCCTCAGGACTCTGGTCAGCAGTGGCTTGCACACCTATGCTGAGGTACACTAATTAGCTGAGAGGGAGGATCATTCTCCTTGAACATAAAAGGCTATTGGTTAAAAAACAAGTAATTGATACTTCATCAACAGAAGGGGAGAGATAGAAAGGGGTATGAGAGGAGGGAAGAGACAGTTAAAGAGGGGACAGCCCCAGAATTAATCATAAAGAAATAGAGGCAATATTTTATCTTATTGTGTTCTATTCCATCAAACGTTGGTTCAGAAGAAAAACAAATATGGAGGACTATCAACGTCGTCAGTTGTCCAAGTGTGCATTCTGTTTTGCAACTGGAAAAAAAAATGTACAAAGAAATATGAGTTTGGGTTCCACAAGCTGGTCTTCTTTATCTATAATCCACTTGACCCGGGGCACAGTTGTGTTTATGTTCGCTGCCAAGTTTGTGATGTGTAAAAGTATGAAACATCCGATTGGTGATGCTTCCCGGTCTGCTCACTCTCATTGGCTATTGCCAGTATTCTGTCGGAGGCTCCAACTTGATCGAGAGCAGGAAAGTAATCGTATTGACACCACATATTTTTGAATTATTTGGACAAATAACCACGTGCGACAAGCCTGCAATCGAGCCACATCCTGGCAAACAGCGCCCAAAATGGAGTCTTAAATTGTCAAATGTGTAGTTAGCTAAACTGTTTTTGATGTTGAGCACAAAAAAAACAATAGTTTAAATCTTATCACAGAGTTTCTTCAAGTGACTGAGGGAGGAAATAGAATATTTGTGTGCATGATCTGGTTGAAATTCATATTCAGATCCAATCAGCACTTCAGTGTATGTCAAACAAGGGAGATGATAAAAATCCAACATAATGGTCAGTTATCAGTTATCGTTTTGACATTTAAAGTGCCTTGCTTGATTTATGATGTCTCCAGTATGAAAACTCCAGTCCAGTAACTGTTAAATAGCAACCTCAGACTGTCATCAGCACAGTGAATTTTCTCTGGTCTAACAACAGGGAATAAGACAAAGAAGGACAGAAGTTAAATGAGCTGTCCAGAGTTTGGTCTATTTATGAATACAGACTGAAATCTGCTGTGTAAATAACACACCAGCCTGCAGGCGCACCTGACTCTGAAAGGCAATGCGAGCTGACACTATAATTGGTATAATTCACGTTAAGCCCAAAAACCACCGATATATAATCAAGCAACTGAATCCAACCTCCTAGCACCGTATGTCTTTCTTAGCGCCTGGGTTGTGTGTTGTGTAACCAGCAAAATGTGTGACATGCCTAAAACCACTTTGTTCTACACCCTTTTAAAAAGTACCCACCCCTTCAAAAAGAGCAAAAAAGGACCATAACTCATTAATTTATAGAGATGTCAGGGTGAGAGGGCTGTTCAGGGGCTGCACAGGGTAGGCGCCCCGAGCAGTTGGTGGATCAATACCTTGCTCTAGGGCACTTCAGCAGTACTCTAATAGTAAAACAGCACATCTCCAGCAACTGTTCCCAATACCATACTATTGTCCATTACTGGTGCCTTGAACCGCTGATCCTCATGTTCCCAACCCAAGTCCCTACAGACTGAGCTTCAAATTCATTCTAATTCAAATCTTGAGTCGTTGTATTGATAAAATTACAAACATGATTCTTGTGCATACAATTCTAACACCTACACGGACAAGCAGACAAAGATGCTGTTCAGTATTTTACGCTGTAATGTAAAGTTCTTTATTTAAGCAAAAACTCAAACTTTTTGGCAATAATGGGTTCTAAACTTTAAACTTTCTGCTCAATTAAAATATTTTTAAAAAGCCCAATAATTACCACAAATGCATACATTACACACAATATGAGTATGCTGCAGCATAAAAATATGCCATTTTCTTTATAATTAAAACCTTCACTGCACTTTTCATGTATGTTGAAAAATATAATGGGCATCAAGTCCCTTTAGACCTTTTTCTTCCTCTCGTTATAGTTTCTTATAAAACACAAAAGACCCGCTGAATGCTTGGAGCCACTGCATCAATTCCAGACTGACAGAAATGGAGCTCTACCTCCCTCCTGCCCGGCCTACACAACACAAACTGACTTACAATGAAACCTGCATGAATGGAGACCTGTCAATCACAGGAAACCCATCCATCACCAGGCAATATACAAATGATCATCTCCTAGATTCATATTTACCCGACCTGTGCAAGCACACCTCCACACACACATAAAGGCATTGTAGATAAATTCACAGACACAATCAAACACAGGCAGAAACCAAAATATACACATTCACATACAAAATGCACATAAACATACACACTGCTCATCCAGTGTTGGCGCCCAGACTGTATAAGTCATCAGGGACCTGTAAAGCATTACCCTCTGTGTGACTCGAGCCACTCCAGAAATAGCCTCTGTAATGTATTCTTACCGCCACCGTCTCTTTTGCACAATAGTGCCCTTAATAACACACTCCATTTCTGTTGGCATAAATAAGGGCTCCATTTCCATCTTATTTCATGCAAATGAGAGCGCCGGCGCCCAAACAGGTAGTGGGAGTAGTGTGTGAGTGGAGTGTAGAAGTGTGCGGTTGCTGAGTGTAGTGGCATGATTGGGGACGAGCGAATTCAAATGAGCGTTGGAGAGACCCCACAATGTGCCAACGACTCCCACACCAGCCTGCCAGCGGCGTGACAGACAACGTCACTTACAGGCCCTGCAGCCTGCACAGGGTGCCATTATAGGGGCCAACGCAAAACCAATATTTATCCAGGCAAATGGTTCTCTGGGGAGAGATTATTGATGCAGACACAAGAGTTTCAGGCCAGTAGTAGGCGCTGGTTCTACCACCATGCCATCGCTCTGATTTGCTGAGTCCATTAGTTTACTGTGTTTTGGAATGCAGCAATTGGCTCCCTTCTCTGTTGTCATGCCAGTTGTGCCAAAAAACATCTGGCTTGAAAGTGACAGAAATGTGGACTATACTCTTGATGACTTATAGCCCATGTCAAAATGATGTTTCAATAATATTGCTGTTCATGTGTTAAAGAGTTCAAAGGTCAAACAAGTCCAGTGTTTCCACTACCATTCATTAGGGATGGCTGACTGCGTCTATTATGCATTTCACTGTCCTGAACACGGTCTCTGCTCTCGTGTTCTTACCGATGGCGAGTTTTTGACATCTTTTATGGATTGTATCAGACGCAGCGCCAAGGTTTGGAGTTTGGCTGAGACTCCTACCTGAAGAAGTTACTTCAGATTTATTTTCTTAAACCATATTCTATTGGCTTCTTTTAAAGATAATTCTCTGAAACATTTATGATACCGAGACAGCTTTAGTTCACCCGATTACTTTTCATATTTTAATTTAAAATAACTAATTTAAGTAACAACCATCAAAGTATCAAAACAGACTTCGACTTTCTTTCTCTATCACAGTTATTTCAGTGAGATAGTCTCCTAATAAGTGATGAGACAAGTTGACAGAAGTTGCAATTTTGGAGACTATGGCATGTCCATGGCTTCACACAATGTCCTAGTTCATTCATTATTACATCACTTGACTGCACAGATCTACTATACTGCAGATAAAGTGTCTGATCTAAGATATTAAACCTGCAATCATACTTTTTTCAAAAAGTTTCTTTGGTGCCAGCAGCAATGCCAGTGGCAGAAACTGATTATTGGAGATACTTGTTATTTGATATTCCACTCAAACAAAGCCTTTTTATGAGGTTCCCTATCCAGTCCAGTTACATTCATTCACCAATATTTTCTGCCCTGTGCAGCAACAGAAACTCAGTTTCAGGGTCCTAAAATGTTATGTGTGACATATGTGTTGTACCAAAAGATCAAACCAAATTCAGATATTCTTTTTCGAGAAACTACTAAAACAGCCTAAAATGCCAGAGGTAATGCCAGTGGCAACAGCTGATTGGGGGGCTTGTGTGGTGAAGGTACAGTTTGTTACCTCATACAGGGGTGCAGGATGAGAGAGTGGAAAACATGGCATGCCTGTGTGAAATGTTGTGATTCTTGAATTCTTCATTTTGTTATCGAGTTTGTTTTCCATCTTTGGTGCCTTTACTCTGCACTTTCCAGCAAGAACTTGTCAGTCAAGCTGTGTGGGCGGTTTTCTGACAGCTTTTTCCCTGGGCTTTATTCAGTTGATGAAGTTTGACTTTCTTCTGAGTTTCTTTTTCTCCACTAGTCTTCTGCTGTTCCTACACGTCAGAGGTTTAGACAGAAATATGTAGGCATCACTTTCTTTGTAATAGATATATCCAGCATCAGATGTTGAGAACAATTTGAGAAAAGCTTGGTTTAAAGTCGCTAGAATTTTGTATCAATCAGTGAAACAAAGTTATATTCAAAAGACAAGATTCTTACTCAGTGGAAACAAAGTCGCTAATGATTACATAACACTTTTGGGACACACAGCCCAAAGAGAGCAGTTGGTAGAGTCAGGAGAAGCAGGAAGTAGACGTGGAGAGGAGAAAAGGTTTACAGGGGTGGATGGTGGTCAGATAAAACAGCTCAACACTCGCTTCAAGGAAAGGTTAATGTCTCTCTTTTGATTTCTCCATCTCCTCCTCCTTCGCTTTCCCAGCTGAGGTCTGTGTGACTTACAGCAGGTCCAGACTGCATTAGATTAAATCATAAATTACCCACTCACCCCCATATCTGCATCCCCCCCCCCATCTCAGTCTTCCCTCTACCGTCCTCTCCCTATCTCAATCTCCCTCTCCCTTTATTCTCCTATATTCCATTCCCCATGTATTTCTCCTGCTCCCCCACTATTATTTCTCCCTAGCTCTAATCATTATTCTCTTCTCTTGCTATCCCTGTACTCTGCAATATGAATGCTTTTCTGTTAAGGGAACTGCTAAAGTGGGTTTGGACGGCAGCAATGTGTGAATCTTTGCTTTTGGGCTGAGTTGTTTAGTTTTATAGTTTGTTTCAGTATTGTATAGGCCTTATTACAAACATGTAACAACAACTGGCTTCGTAATACTCAACAACAAAAAAGTTACATAGTCAATGTTTTATTCATTTAGATAATTTGGTTTAAAAATTCTAAATATTGTATCTCTTAGTTTAAGTTAACATCAGCTTTTTGAAATGTCTAGATTTGAGTTCTTAAGAGGTCATGATGACTGAGGAAACTCTAAATTACAGGTGTCTGTATTTAAAATCTACAAAAAAGTGTTTTTTCTACATATCATCACTGTCTTTACTCAACGGTCCAGATGTACTAAACTTCATGTAGGTGCAGCAACATTTCACAATAAAAGCCCCCGGGGCAATATGCTCTTGCTCAAGTTGACGATCCTTCTGACCATCGAAGAGCCCGGTATGGATCCTTATCTTTCTCAGTGCATTTCTTTTTTTAAGAAAGGGGACTTGAGGTAAGTATGCACTCCAACAGCAGCCAACTTTAAGTATGTATAATAAGCACTAGAATATCAATGAACCCAAGGTGAAAACTCTCCATATATGAAACATTGGGTTATCTTTCAAAGGTATTAAAACTTACAAGCTACTTATGTTACCCTGACTTAAACATAGTCCATCACATTTACAGGAAACAACTAAACAGTCTCTTCACTTTACAACATATTACTTTAAACAACATTTGAGACATTTATCTCCTTTCATGTTTTTTGTCCCATTTTGACTGTGAAGAAGGTCTTTACCAAAACAAAGTTTTGAACAAATGGGGACTGTACAGATGACCCCAGGTGAGTAACAAAGCAGCTTCATTTGAAATTGGAAAAACTGTTAATTTGCAGATGACACAACGATAGTGGGTTTGGTACCCAACAACAATGACAGAGACCTACAGAGTAGAGGTCCATACACTATCTGCATGGTGCAAAGACAATGACCTGATTCTCAACACCAGGAAGTTGTTGTTTACTTCATGGAACAGAAAAACACTCCATGTCGGTTAGACCATTAATGGAGAGGAGGGGGAAGCGGGTGGCAGGTTTCAAGTTTCTGGGAGTTCATGTATAAGAGGATCTGACTTGGAGACTGAAGAACTCATTTCTGGTCAAGGAGGCACAGCTGTGACTGTTTTTTCTCAGAACCCTCAGGTACAATCAAGCGATGCTGAAAAATGAAGCCAATGTGGACGTGCAAAAATCCTGCAGTTCGTCGAGTATTGAGTCTGGCTGCAGTCAATGCGTCTATGGACTCAATAGCTGCCTAAGGAACTTTTACAGTACAGTCGGGTGTGTATAGAGTGTGTATGCGTGTACAATATGGTGATATTGTGGATTCTGATGTGGACAGAAAGTGACTATGAAGACACTTTCAGAGAGTCCCTGTTCACAATTACAAGCTCTACACATTGTATATACTGTGCGTATGTGTGTGTGTATTACAATCTGTTAGGTTTAGAAGGGAGAGATGTGCTGAACAACAGACACGCTCTATTTTGTTGATTTTTTGTAAAATATAAAATTCAGTCCAGTGGCCTAGTGAACAATTCAAGCTATATCCAAGTATGATGACAGACATCTATGTTATGGTCTGCACACATCCTCTATTAATAGACTAACAGGGATAGAGACATGCTCCAGGCAAAAAAAGATAAAACAACAGTCCTTTCATTCAACCCCCACACACCTTGTTCCACTGATCCGCTGGAGAAAAAAGGGGTATAAAATAGAGTGACCCTGCCACTAGCAGCTCTCTTTTTCCCCCCACTGCTCTCTTCTTCCTCCCCCTTGCCGTGTGAAATCAAATTTTCATGTGGCTCCCGTATCTGTTGCACAGCGAGGTGATTTATCAGGGATGCAAAGAGCATGCAGAAACAATCTTTATTACATCCATTTCCTGCTTGTCAGCCGGGATCATGTTGGCTGTTCATTAAAGGCGCGGCGCAGGTGAGGAGAATGCATCCCGATGCCTTGATAGATTGTCTGCTCCCCTGTGGTGACAGCAGCTGGATGGATTGAACAGCGGGGGGTGAAGAGGGAGGAAAAAAAGCGCTGACTCTGTTGCTGCCCCTGTCAGACACACTTTTACAAAGCCGGCCAGTGTCATTTCTACCAAACAGCAGCACACACACATGCACACGCAGAGGTCTGACACTCATTGGACTGAAGCCAAGAGCCCCTGCTTTAATGCATGGATGCATGGATGCAAACACACGGTGAGCATCCACACACAAGTATTTATGGACACTCATGTAGAAATATAGAGACACACACATTGTAAAGAGGAGTTTTATCTTATTACACAGGTATCAACCCCGGATCTTTCTGCTAACAACACCAGCCTGACAACCACCAATAAAATACACAGCTTTAACTGCAATGCATTTATTAAAATATTTAAAATGGAGAATTGGTTGATAAAGATTCATTTTAATAATCAGAAATGACACTTACACAGGCACTTCAGTGTTGCTTGGCGACCAGTTTGTTTAGCTACTTGTCAAAGACTTTGCTGCTTGGTGGTGAAAGATAATCATGATGATCAGCCTGTTCTTATGTTGTGCAAAGAAGCATCTCAGCAAAAGCTGCTGGTGTGTTCAGTGTTTATGTGTAAGACATTTTCAAATGTTCAGTTGTTGTTGGGGCCTGTTGTGTTTATATAGCGGGAAAATCCAGTGTGTCTCAGATACTAAGTAAGATGATGGAGTCAGTGAAGTACAAAAGCCTGCCATGCAGTGGCACACGGCTTATACAAGGAAATAACCTGCAGTTTCTACACTTTTCATGTTAAATGTAGACTGCTTATTTAGTGCTGTTTTTTTGAAAATCAGCCAGTTACACACCACCAGCTGTTTAGAAATCATTTTTAAATTATCGTGGGTTTTGTCAGTGGATGACCAATATTCTGAACAATGATACATGTAAGATTCAAGCCCTCAGGGGACAGCATCCCAGGTGCAGTCATTGTAATTAAACACATACCTTTGATTATAATACGCTGATCAAAAACCAATTAAAAAATGTACAGTTGAGGTAAATTCACTTTTCTTAAAAAAAATAAAAAATGTAACACTTCCGGAGGACAACCCGTGGCAGCATAAGCTGTAAATGCTTTTCATGCAATAGGACACAGCTCATTAAGTCAATCAGCTAAGGCTGTAGAATACAGCTCTCCCTCTTACAGCAGCTACATAAGACTTTATAATCAACCATAAAATGTTTTATCACACCTCCTACATCAACAGATAAATACACACGGTATGGAAGCATAAATACAGCTCCGCATCTACATTGAACTCTCATTTTTCCCTCAGAGGACTGCTCTTCAAGAAGTAAATATGAACTGACTGTGTTTACTAAGATATATAATCAGACACAATAAATACATCTGCTCCAGAGGGCAGTGAAGAAAGGAAACTGGTTTGGCTCAATTGAGATTTCCCTGTATCTTACAGACCATCACACTGTGCAAAGAACAGAGGAAGTTTCCTGAGAAAGGACCGAGCTCTTTTCACATCACTGTGATATAAAAACTACAGAATATAGAAAGTTTATTCAATGTCCCCTACACCAACTTTCCTTTTCCCTCCATCCATCCTTCTACCTTCCTTCCCAACACCAACTTATGTCCACTGTCTGTCTTATACCAATGACATGTAATGACGATGCTGTAAGCGCTAATCGATACAGAAGCTCTTGGTGTTGATAGCAGGACGACTGGGACACTGAGGGGCTGTCGTGGGTCAAGGTGGATGGAAGGTGGATGCCATTTCATTGATTTATTTATATTCTTTATGGCACGTACAGGTCATAATTAATGGACAAAAGCCTAATGACTACAGTTTATGTCTTTGGACAGTGTAGGTGACAGCATTCTTTTATTTCTGCTATGAAAGGGTGCTTAGGCTTACTTTATAAAAAATGCCTCAAAGACTGTTAATTATGTCAACAAAAATGAGTATTCTTTGAGATTCTTTGTTTAAAGACAAAATTGAGACAAAAATATCTATTCATAACTCCCTTACAAAGGTGAAACATAACAGTTGGCTCTGCTCGGGACCGACAACCAGCGTAACATTACTTATCTGCAACAAGTGAGTCGCAGGTGTCATTGATTATTTTATTTTTTGGTGCATGTCAGTGACAAAGCCGTAACAAAGTACTGTTGGGACGTCAGTTTAACATTTGAAACACTTTGTACAACCTTGATACAATTTTCTGATTGGCCAGTTGAAGCAGTTCAACGAGAGAAAAAGTTTTGAACAAAATGCTTTGAGGTGCTGTCAACTAATATCGACAAACTATTAGAGGGCAACAATGTAAACGTGAGAAGCATTACCATCTAGAGACTTAATCTGAAATATTAGCCAAAATGAATTACTGTTAGAAGAAGATGGAAATATGTATGAAGGAACAGGGGTCAAACATGTAATGATTTACAATGATTCAATGATGATCATTTACAACCATAATTAAGTGCTATCATTTTCAGTGTAAAGTAAACTAGTTACAGGCAATAGTTCTATGGTGTAGCATTCCAAAAGCTAATGTGCAGGAATGCCTCCAGTAATCTCCTCAATGAATCTTTGGTCCTCAGAAAACAGAGATCTAATTGTTTTGTGAAAACTTCACAAAATGTAACTATAATTTAGGACCAAGAAAAGCAACAAATTCCTTTTAGTTTGGCATTCTTAGCAGTAAAGTGAGAATGATCATTGCAGCTTTGATTTGTTCTCATACAGTTCATGTGTTTCAACATTGGGTGACTACAGGTCACATTAGGTTGCAATGATGAGCACAATTTGAAACTTTTTAATCTGGGTAAAGACAAATTTGTTTGAATCAAAACATAACTGACTGTCCTTTTTAAAAAATGATGCCCATCAATTATGTAATTGGTTGAGAGCTGGCTTTAATATCTGTAATTTGGGAAGAAGTAGTCTATGTATGCATGCTTTTTATATAAATAATAAATTGATTGATCATGTATGCATTGAAAAAGTATGTAATCACGATTACAATAAAGTATATGAGTAAATATTGGTTCTGCTTCTATTGAAACATGTTCTAATAAGACATACAGTTGCCCGTAAATCAAGATAAACAAAGATCTTTAGCTTACAGTGTAAGGGGTGTGCTAACAGGGAGAATTGTCTGAAAGAGTAGCATGGAAAGCAAAACCAAACACAGGCATACAAATTGCAGGTGGCACAGTGTTTGTGATTTAATGCTGACGGACAAACTGCCTCAGATGCCAATTAAATTACCACTAAAACAGAGGGATTGGATTGAAAGATGGAGACAAATAAGGAAGGTAGAGGAGAAAGGAGTGAGGGGATGTGGGAGTACTTTCACTCAAAGAAAAATAATATATTTCATTGTGATATCAAAATCAATTGGCATCGATTGAAGGGTGGCTAAAGGTGAGCGTGTACATGATCCTTCAGCTGTGAGAGGCAGACTGTCCAGGAAGTAGGGAGGGGGAGAGAGAGAGAGAGAGTGAGAGAGAAAGAAAGAATAAGAGGCAGGAGAAATGGAGGGAGGGGGGGAGGGAGGGAGGCAGGAAAAAAGATGGGTGGCTACAAGAAGAAGTCACCTCCTAGTTAACAAAGAAGGCAAAAGAGAAAAAGGCCACAAATGAGAGAAGAGAAAGAAAAAAAAGAGAAAAAGAGTGAGGGAGCTCTGGCCCGGTGGAATCAATACAGAGAGGTGGAGCAGAGTACAATAGCCTCAGAGGAAAGGAGATGCAGTGGTGCAAGTCTAATACTCTCTGTTTCATACACACATATATACATATATACATGCACACACATAAATACATTAGCACACACACACACACACACACACACACACACACACACACACACACACACACACACTCACACATACTCGTCCCCTCTCTGATTCCTTTTTGCTCTTGCTTTCTCCTGACATTTCCCTCTATATCCTTCCTCTATTTAATTTATTTTTTTCTCACTTGCTTGCTCATTCTGTATCTACGCTCGCCCCTCACCGCCAATCCACACAGGCCCACACACACACGCACATACACACACACACACTGAATAGCTGTCTGTATGCAGAGGGATGCAGGGAAAGGAGAAGGCCTTCAGTCCGACCGTAATAGCAGCATCCTTCATCAAAAACAGACAGTGAAGTATGAAGCAACACACTTGCAAGAATTTAGACAACATGGACACAAGTGGACAAGAACCCCCCCCCCCCCCCCCCGCATACACACACACACACACACACACACACACACACACACACACAGTTATAGGACAGTTTCTCCAAGTGCACTTTCACACAAATACTGAAAAGTCAAAGCCACTCAGTTGCAAAAAAAAGTGTCACACGAACATTTTAACACACACGTACAAAACAGCACGCTCCAACACCACTCCAGCTCTATCAGCACTCGAGACTAGTGAGGCTTCAATTAGTTCTTGATGAATGAGCCCATAAGATGCCGCTCTCTCATTTCCCTTGTTGCCAGATATCCCAGCAATCAGAGAGAAATGAATTCTCATTATGGCGTGACTGAGACGAGAAGATGACGGTGGAGGTGGAGGGGTGTGGCCCCCTCTCCACTGAGGGCCAGAGTTCAGCTTCATCACACCAAACTTCACATGTCTTCACCAATATGCAACTTTCTGGAATGGTGTACTCCAGTCCTTCATACATGGTGGCACAGAGGAACACTTTCAGGGTGAGCTGCATGTGAGCAGGTAAACACGTTTCACTTATCTGGAGTTCCTCCTGTCAGCTAAATACCTAGTATGAAGTCTGATTGAGCTGATGTGAGTGAATGCAGCAGGATATAATCAGGAGAATTCACATCGAGTGAGTGGCAGGGGATGACGTTTATTCACTGCGATAGGTGCAAGCCCATAGACTGTAAGCACATGAACGTTGCAATCTCCATGCACATAATTAAACTTCTGTATTAGGATTTCTGTATGTTTTCTTTCAGGATGTTCGTCTCTGCTCTTTTGTTGATATTGAGGTACCTGTCGACATACACATATATCATCATTTAGGCGTGAAATAGCAGACTGTTGCTTTGTCCGCTACTTCTGCATTGTTCTTTTTTCGTCATGTCTTGCTTCAAGAGACCCCTCCCCCCGCGCCCTTCCGTCTCGTACAACAAGGATAGTATCCTGCATCCTGCATGTGTGAACAACCAGATCAGGAGGATTTCAGGGCCAGCCCCATAAACTCATATGTCCTTGTTAATGTTCCAAAATATGCAACAGGATATGTGATGTTTCTCAAAGGCCTCTTGTATCTATTTAAATATCAAATGAATGAGAAACTACGTGTGTGACCATACGTAGAGATAAAGGTTACACTTACCATCATCAATGATGCTGACCACTACTCCACTACCAGTGATGTTTTTCCTCCAAACCGGCATTACATTCATGTCAAACCCACTGGAGTTGTACTTGCCCTGTGCAAACTGAACACACACACACACACACACACACACACACACACACACACACACACACACACACATATAACATTATCATCACAGCTTGAAGTACATCATGCAAAAAGTGATAAACTGTTGAACATGGACTAAGTGAATCACTCTACTTAAAATAGTAGGGGCGGCTGTGGCTCAGTTGGTAGAGTCGTCGCCTCTCAACCGGAAGGTTGAGGGTTTGATCCCTGCTTCTTCGGTGGTGGTGTATGAATGGATTAGTGTTGTACTTACTCTCTGATGTATGTCGCTTTGGATAAAATCGTCTGCTAAGTGAATTATAGAATTGAATTGTAACATTGTAGGTCCAAGACTTTTGTTGAAAATAAATCAGATATATTTCAGTCAGACAAGTCAAGTGTAGTTGAAATGTTTATTGCAGTAGCAAAACAATGCTAGTACTTTGCCACAGCAGCATTTTAATACCTGCAATTATTCAATTAAAATGTTAGGGTTCAAACATTATTTAACCTCAATTCTCATAGTCAGCTACTGTCTTTACAACTAGTCTTTACAATTTGCTATTATCAATAAAATCCTAAAAATTTCCATTTAGGACCTCATTGTGTCTGAGTACACAAAGATGCAATATGTTTGTTGATTTGCCCATGGGGGGCAAAAAGAGAGTTTATAAGCAAGTCACAGAGACAGATCTTTCATCCTTTGCACCTCAAACCACAACTCCACACACACACACACACACACACACACACACACACACACACACACACACACACACATACACACAGAGTCAAACAAACCCACATCCAAACATAAAACAAACTCACAAATCCACACAAAAGTGCACATTAACAACTCCATCATGGGGAGACAAGAGAGCCATATCTGCTCCTTAAGGGCCCGAAAGATTACATACATTTACTAGAAAATACTAACAATAACATAAAGCAGGACCATTCTATGACATAATAACCGAGTCACACTTCCTCTCTTTATACAACATCAATTGTGCTTCTTGCAGAAACATTCACAGAGACACCAGCTACACACTCGAAACAACACAGTAACTACACACACACTAAAAACAAACACACAATCAAAAAGGAACCTAAATGTCAGCAGCTGTCCAAAACTCTACTGCCCACACAAACACACACAATCACAAATTTGTTATTCAAAGTGAGTATGTTTGAGTGGTTTCATCTCTGTGCTATTATGATGTAGAGAGAAAGTGAAGGGGAGGTGAGGAAAAGGTATGTGTGTGTGTGTGTGTGTGTGTGTGTGTGTGTGTGTGTGTGTGTGTGTGTAAAAATGCTGCTCCCTGTGCTCTGATGCACATGAGCTCGCTAGCTGCTTCTGGTCATATTCTTTATGACCTTCTTTATATACACATGGATGAACAAAAATGAACAAATATGAACATACACACACAAATACCATTCCATACATTACCAAAGTATCAATATTTAGGCTCTTTAAACCTTGCATTAACATCCCTCCTGGGTGATCTGACAACAAGTGGACAGTGCCTAAGTATGCACGTTTATACCTTGCATTGAAAATGTGTCTCCATCAAGTACTTGAGATCAGAATGTACTTCCATAACCTCACATGCTATAAGCACCCTCCTTTTGAAAAGACTGAATCTATTCTAGCTAGAGCTGCCGGTTAGTCCTCAGTCCTATTTCTGCTAGACCTGTCGGCTGCATTTGACATATTTAACCATCAAATCCTCCTATCTGCTGGTTCATGTCCTATCTCTTAGGGCGATCTCTTAAAATGTCTTGGAAGGGAGGAGTATCCAAAGACCACAATCTATCCACAGGGGTGCCTCAAGAATCAGTGCTCGGTCCCCTACTCTTCTCAAAATACACCACCACACTTGGTGTAATATTCAGACCCCATGGTGTCTCATACCATTGCGATGCTGATGATACCCAGCTCTTCCTATTATTCCTGCTAGATGACATTACACCCTCAGAAAGAATTTTGTCATGCCTTGCTGATATCTCTAAAATGGATGAATAAAAACCAATTCCAACTCAACCTATAAAATACAGAGCTCAGCCAGTCGCTCAGTGCGACCACAGATCAATATCCAGCTTGGACCAACCAAACTCATGCCCACAATGTCTGCCTGGAACTTATAGGTGTCATCATTGAAAAACAGCTAACGGCTGCTGTAATGTAACTGTATGTGCTGCTGGGATTAAAACGTAAAGTAAATTATACAGAGAGAACTACCCTGTCGGCCTCAACGTCTTCGTTTGTTATTGTATTGATTGAGAGCCCCCTGGCGGCTGAATCTACATACTGAGCCTTTAAAGCTGTTTGTTTGCACTTAGTGATGTTGTTTCCTCCTATCCAGATCCTTGCTTGTGTTGTACTTACTCACAGATGTACGCTGCTTTGGAGAAAAGTGTCTGAATTAGAATGAATGAGAATTGTAGAATTGAATGCTTTATTTCCCATATGTGGTCTGAGCTGTCATATGTCAATCTGTACACCGAGCATCAAATCTATCCACTCATTATCAGATCAGCCAAGATTGATGTTAATGCAAGGTCAACAGCCTAATAGTAACCAAATGTGAACCACCCATTTTCTTGTCAATTTGGGAGAGAAAAAATAAAGCATAATTTAAACATAATGTGTTCAATTCAAAGTATTTTAACAGGCTTTGAAATAAATGTATTGGCAACAGTCATTGACACTTTAACTAAAATTTATCATATTGTACCTGTAAATGATTTACTTCACTGCAAGCAGTAAATGGATTCCCATGATAAAATAATACCATATCACAAAAAATTTCCATGTTCAAATCAAATCAAGATTTTTTTTTAATACTGTAAACATACTGTATATCACACTAGTGAACTTGCTCCTTATTGTCATTAAATATCATGGTTATGAAAACTTTAGCTGTCTGCTGGTCCACCATATACTAATGACTTAAAAAGTAGACATTAACTCTTTTGAAAGTTGGGGCAGCAGTAGCACAGACTGTAAGGACTTGGGCTGGGAACCAGAGGATTGCTGGTTCAAGTCTTTGACCAAGTTTGGGACTGTCAAGGTGCTCTTGAGCACCTCACCAAACCCTCAACTTCTCAGGCACTCTTTCATGTACTGCCCCTCACTCTGACATCTTTCAATTAGTGCATGTGTGTGTATTTCAGTAATTTCCCCTTGTGGGATTAATAAAGGATATCTTCTTGTAATTATTATTTAAATACATTTCTCCTAACTAAAGGGTAGACATAATTGAAGCCTTGTTCAGAGCATGGTCACTGGTAGACCTAAACCCTACTGGCTCAGAGATCCATTGTTTGTGAAAGATTGTAAGGTCCCCCCACACACACACACACACACACACACACACACACACACACACACACACACACACACACACACACACACACAGAGTAAAAAGTTAAAACAAATACACACACACACACACACACACACACACACACACACACACACACACACACACACACACACACACACACACACACACACACACACACACACACACACACATTTCTCTGTGACACACTTGCAAAGAGAGAAACAAGGAAACAGTTCCTGTCTTCTGTGCCTTTATCTCTGCTGCCTCACAGCTGTAGTCTTCAATAACACACTCTCTCTCTCGAACACATTATCAACAGAAAGCACATCCAAGGTGCGTTATGGATTTTTGCAGTTTTGAACAGGCTTCTCTGGTAAAGCTGGACTGGGCCCACTGCTGGTGGTACCTACAGTCTCTAAGTGTACTGTGGGAGGTAAAGCCTTCAGTTATCGGGCTCCTCTCCTCTGGAACCGCCTTCCAGCCGGGGCAGGGAGGCAGACACAGTCTGTGTTTTTAAGAATAGACTTAAAACTTTCCTTTTTGATAAATCTTATAGTTAGGGCTGGTGCTGGTGTAGACCAGTTATGCTGCTATAGGCTTAGACTACCGGGGGAACTGGCACCTTGAGCTCCTCTCTCTCTCTCTCTCTCTCTCTCTCTCTCACTCTCTCTCTCTCTGTGCATACACAGTACATCATATTACTGCATGTATCTATCTGTAAATCTCAGTCACTAACCACCTACTTTCCTGGGAGCTCTTGAGCTCTCCTAGGCTCCTCAAGATCGTCGGTTGACGGCTTGCCAGAACATAGATGTGTATATATATATGCCGAGTTCGCATGGACACACACACACACACACACACACACACACACAGATACACATGCCTGATCCTGGCAGGCTACCAACCCTGTGATCGATGTCCACCAGAGGATGATTAAACACAACAGAATGAGAGAATGGGAGTAAAAGGGGTAAAGAGAAAAAGAGAGTGAAAGAGAAATAAAGTCATTTTCTCTCAATTTTAAATATAATTTTATTTTTCTTGATTATTGAGTTCACTATTATTATGTTATATTGATCAATATACTGTATATATTTCTAAGTGATATCTCTATTACATAAAATGTGTCTATAAAGATTTTTTTTTTTTTTTTTAAGAGTGATGCCTAATCACACGCTCTATATGGACCCCAATAAGATATGTACAAAACTACTCAAACATCCTGAAAGTTTTTGGGGCAAGCTGCATGAGTGGAGTCTTTTGTGCATACTAGTAAAGTAATGATAGGCCAATGTGAGAAAGCAAAAGGAAAACTCAATGTGAGCGGGTGAGAGGGGGCAGTGACATTTATATCCTGCCGCTGCAAGGATACCATGTATTTTCTTTTAGCAGTTTTATCACAGCAAACATTGCCTGGATCAGATTTTTTTTTCTTTTAAAATGAACCCGTTCAAATTGAGGAAGATGTTTTCTTGGATTATCATTATTGTGGTGTCATTCAAATTTCAAACTTTTTGTAAGTTTTTAACTTTTTGCAGCAACACCTATTGAATTTGATATATAACACCTGTACTGTACAGTTGTAAACTAGTTTTGTACGAGTGACTCACAAACATTTATTGGTCAAACCCCGTTTTGCTGAAGGACTGAGCTTGTGTTGTTGCGGCACAGTGTGTGAGTCAGTGTTGTTCTAAGCCTCATCAATCCCCGACATCTGTCTCAGTTCAACATAGTCGACCTCCTTCACCTCCTCTCTCTCTCCCTCTCTTTCCTCCCCCATAATCTGCCTACCTCCGTCTATCTTCTGTCTCTCTCTCCAGTCACACATGAAAGCCTGCCTGACTCGTGTCTGTCAGTGGAACATCCTTCAGCATGAGGACAAATGCTGAGTGGTGAGAAAGGGTATCTAGAAAACCAATAAAAACAGGTAAACACATTCACACAGACCCACAAACACTCACACAAACACACACAATTATACCCACCAGTTCCCACTGCATAGGCCAGAGTGGGTCATTGAAGGTGAGGGACTGGTCACTCCTATTCTCCTCAGGCTGCCTGTCAGTTTCAGACTCTCTCCTCTGGGAACCTGCAAGCACACAGACATCTTGCGTGTATGTGTTTGAACATGTATGTGTGTTTTTTTTGCTTATTGTGAACTCTGACACCAGAAAGTCCCTGGTCCTCAACCAATGGTGAAAGACCTCCTGGATTCACTCTATCTCCAGTGAGATGGAATATTATTGGAAGATTAGCATATCATTAGCATGTTATTAGCATCTCATTTCTGCAGCACAGCTTGG